>NC_088216.1:31466223-31722762 GCF_036934945.1 Oncorhynchus masou masou | reverse complement strand
TCCGGTTTTTGGTCACTAGATGCCCCCATTGTGCTTTTTGACCTTATGTTTTCCCTTGATCCCCATTATTATTTGCACCTGTGCCTCGTTTCACCTGATTGTATTTAAACCCTTAGTTTCCCTCAGTTCTGTGCTCTGTGTTTGTATGTTAGCACTCAGCCCTAGTGTTCTGTGTGCTCTTGTCGATTCCGGTGGACGCTCTTGTGGAATTCTGTTTTTTGTTTTTGTTTATTTATTTGTGAGTATCTCTTGAGGCTTTTTTGTGCTTTACCTACCACCTTTTGGATTTGCCATTTTTGTATTGAAGGATTTTTTACTTTATTAAATACACCGTCTTAAGTACTGCTGTGTCTGCCTCATCTTCTGGGTTCTGCTGACTATTCGTGGCTCAGTTGGTTAAGTGACTGTTTCTCACTCCGGAGACCCAGGTTCGTAACCGGGTCCTGACAATGTAGAGGTCTGTATTTTCTTATCATAGGTACACTTCAACTGTGAGAGACGGAATCTAAAACAAAAATCCAGAAAATCACATTGTATGATTTTTAAGTAATTCATTTGCATTAACAGTTGCAACAGAGTTGTCATTGACTTGTTGGATATTGATTTCCCAGTGAGCAAACATTTTCTGTACTGACAGCATTCTAATATAATAATTATTTTTCTATCAGGTTATTGTTTGGTAGACCTCATTTTGTTATTCAAAATGTTGTCCGATTTTTGATTTGGGGAAACCTCAACAAACAAACAAGGAGAGAAGCTGAAAAGTCCAAAAACCATCCCAAATTAAACGTTAATGGGATTCTAACTCAAGACCGTAATTTTATATTCACCACTATTAAAAATGTCCTTATAGACTCTGTTAGGGAACTGTCTCAAGGATTTTCAAACAAGACCTCAACTCTCACTCCTATGGAAAATAGCAAATCAATATTCAGAATATCTGAAGTTTCAGCATCAGCAGTGGACGGTGTTATCAGCTTCTTCACAAACTCTAGAACAAAATATTTACAGTGCCTTCAGAAATTATTCACACCCCTCGAATTTTTCCAAATGTTATTGTGTTACAGCCAGAAATTTAAATGGATTAAATTGAGATTAGTCACTGGCCTACACACAATTCCCCATAATGTCCAAATGGAAATGGAAAAAAAATATTCACAAATTTATTTGAAAATGAACAACTGAAATGTCTTGAGTCAATAAGTATTCAACCCCTTTGTTATGACAAGCCTAAATAAGTTCAGGAGTGAAAATGTCCTTATTAAGTCACATAATAAGTTGCATGGACTCACTCTGTTTGTAATAATTGATTCTTACATGACTACCTCATCTCTGTACCCCGCACATACAATTATCTGTAAGGTCCCTCAGTCGAGCAGTGAATTTCAAACACAGATTCAACCACAGAGACCTGGGAGGTTTTCCAATGCCTCACAAAGAAGAGCACCTATTGGTACATGGATAGACAAAAAAAGGCATTGTTGAAACACCAGGCCAAATCTACACTGGAGTTGCTTACCAAGAACACAGTGAATATTCCTGAGTGGCCAAGATAAAGTTTTGACTTAAATCTGCTTGAAAATCTATAGCGAGACTAGAAACTGGTTGTCTAGCAATGATCAACAACCAATTTGACAGAGCTTGAAGAATTAAGAAAATAATATATTTGGCAAATATTGTACATTCCAGGTGTGCAAATTCTTAGAGACCTATCCAGAAAGACTCTGTAATCACTGCCAGATGGGATTCCAACATTTGTTGTGAATTCTTATGTAAATTAGATATTTCTCCATTTCATTTTCAATAAATTAGCAAAAATACCTATAAACATGTTTTCACTTTGTCATTATGGGTGTAATGTGTGTAGATAAGTGACAAAGGTTTTTTCCCCATTTTGAATATCAGGATGTAGCTTATTAGAAGATCCAGGATATGTTACTGCTGTTATCAAGCTCACTCAACAAAGCTAACTCTCAAGACGGTATGTCTAGTGTGTGTGTGTGGATATGTGTACTACTATTACTGCTCAGTGTAATCTGATGTAATTTGCTCTGCATGCACTGCATCTGTATTATGGTCAAGTTCACATTGTTCACACTGAATAGAAACACAAAATAAAACAATATTATGAAACATGTATGATGTAATTGAAACACTGCTAAACATGTAAGATTAATAAAAAACGACTAAACATGTCTTATGCTTGATAGTTTATTGGAGGATCACAATATGACAAGTCAACCATACAACCATACAATTATTTATCCACTAACTTGACCAACCAACTATCCTGTGTCAGGACATAAAGTACATGTTCATGGATAAACCATATATTCTTCAGAATGTTGATGAGTTCTTCTCAGTACCAAAGTACCAATTAACTGTATTACTGATGTTGTTTTTTGACAATCATTGATGTGTGGATGTTGGAATGATTCACTGAGGTAATGTTAGTGATGACTTCAGAGGATGATAGCTGATTCCATATGGAGACTGAAAGGGATCCTTGGCATCCCCATGCTGGTCGCTTCTCACCCAACAAGGTCCGTGGCTACTTTCCAAAGCTTGCCAAAAACTGTGGAATACAGTTTTAAATCATCTTTATGGAAAATACCTTTTTTAAAAGCTAAACATTTGAAAATGACTCCAAAATGTTCAAAACATATCACAATTATAGGTGACTACCTTTAAAACTTACTGTTGTAAGACCAGTATTTGACTACCATTTAAAACATATTTTCCCTCTACGAAACATGATGCTAATTAACAGTAGAGATGGAGTTAGCCATGTTACTCCCTCCACATTTCCTACCAGCCTCTGTTAACCTCCCGTTGACAATTTACTGTTGCTCAGACAGACACAGACAGACAGACAGACAGACAGACAGACAGACAGACAGAAAGACAGACAGACAGACAGACAGACAGACAGACAGACAGACAGACAGACAGATAGACAGATAGACAGATAGATAGATAGATAGATAGATGGCTCACATGCTGCTTCATCTTCAGAGGAGCTGGTCTTCAAATTAGCCAACTTTGCCAAAAAGGCAGCCTTTCCATTTTTTACATCATCCTCCTGCAGGAGAGCTGAGGAAGAAAGATTTTTCATTTTACTAGATTTTATCAGATTAAACCCGGGAAGTAAAGTAGTACACATTTACAAACAACACATACCATCCTCAGAGTTATCTTCATTAAGGGAGCTTGCGAACAGGACACCCACTAGAGCGAACAGCAGTAACATACTCTGGATCTTCATCCTTTACTAAAGCACATAGAGCACAACTTGTTAACACACACACACACACACACACACACACACACACACACACACACACACACACACACACACACACACACACACACACACACACACACACACACACACACACACACACACACACATCCACCTACACCTCTGCATCCATTCCTACCTGTCCACTTGTATACACCTGCCCACTCTTGCCACACCTGCCATACACCTTTGCAAAGAAGATTCTCAGTGAAAACAACATACCTCTTACAGTTGCACAATGCTGTCTGATTGATGGCTGTTTATCTGGATGATGTCTTCTGGACTTCAGTAGTAGTGTGGCATCTCTCTGCCCTCTGCAGCCCTGTTTTATACTCTTTCTGCAGCTACTGTACCTGCCCCACCCATCCACACCTCTCACAGCCGATTAACAAGCAAAATGACATTACTCCCATGGCTATAACCGCAATCATGCACAGCCTGAAGTTTATGACCTCCCTCCAGGCAAAACCTCTGTCAATACTATGGTTTCCTAGTTATTTCACCTGAATTTCAGACCTGGAGCTTGGATAGACTTGAATTTATAAATGGTGGTAGCACTTTATTTTAAGGTTGTATCCATAATCCATTCATAACACATTTAAGAAACCAGTCATTAAACCTTTTTATTTATTTTATTATAACTTTATTTAACCAGGTTAGTCTCGTTGAAATAAAAATCCCATATTCAAGAGAGACCTGGAACAAGACAGCAGCATCAAATCATATTGTATTTGTTACATAGGCCGAAAACAACAGGTGTAGGTAGACCTTACAGTGAAATGCTTACTTACGAGCCCTTAACCAACAATGTCGTTTTAAGAAAAATAAGTGTTAAGAAAGTATTTACAAAAAATAAATGGATGTAAAAAAAAATGACAAAAAACAAAAAGATGAAGACGAAAAATAGATAACTAACAAATAATTAAAGGAGCAACAATAAAAAAAACTGCTAGGGTGGCTGGAATCTTTGGAAATCTTTAGAGCCTTCCTCTGACACCGCCTGGTATAGATGTCCTGGATGGCAGGAAGCTTGGCTCCAGTGTACGCACTACCCCCTGTAGCAACTTGTGGTTGTAGGCCGAGCAGTTCCCATACCAGGCAGTGATGCAACCAATTGCAGTTGCCATACCAGGCAGTAATGCAACCAATCGCAGTTGCCATACCAGGAGATGCTGCAACCAATCAGGATGTTCTCGGTGGTGCAGCTGTAGAACTTTTTGAGGATCTGAGGACCTATGCCAAATCTTTTCATTCTCCTGAAGGGGAATAGGCAATGTTGTGCCCTCTTCACGACTGTCTTGTTGTGTTTGGACCATAGTTTGTTGGTGATGTGGACACCAAGGAACTTGAAGTGCTCAACCTGCTCCACTAAAGCCCTGTCGACGAGAATGTGGGCGTGCTCGGCCCTCCTTTCCCTGAAGTCCACAATCATCTCCTTTGTGTTGATCACGTTGAGGTAGATGTTGTTATCCTGGCACCACACTGCTAGGTCTGTGACCTGTCTCATCGTTGTCGGTGATCAGGCTTACCAATGTTGTGTCATCGGCAAATTTAATAATGGTCTTGGAGTCGTGCTTGGCCATGCAATCATGCGTGAACAGGGAGTACAAGAGAGAACATAGCACTCATCCCTAAGGGGCCCCCGTGTTGAGGTTCATCGTGGCAGATGTGTTGTTACCTACCCTTACCACCTGGGTCGGCCCGTCGGGAAGTCCTTGATCCAGTTTCATAGGGAGGTGTTTAGTCCCAGGGACGTTAGCTTAGGGATGAGCTTTGAGGGCACTATGGTGTTGAACGCTGCTGAGCTGTAGTCAATGAATAGCATTCTCACGTAGGTGTTCCTTTTGTCCAGATGGGAAAGGGCAGTGTGGAGTGCAATAGAGATTGCATCATCTGTGGATCTGTTGAAGCAGTATGCAAATTGATGTGGGTCTAAGGTTTCTGGGATAATGATGTTGATGTGAGCCATGACCTTCCTTTCAAATCACTTCGTGGCTACAGACGTGAGTGCTACGGGTCGGCAGTCATTTAGTCAGGTTACCTTGGTGTTCTTGGGCACAGTTATGGCTGTCTGCTTGAAACATGTTGGTATTACAGACTCGGTCATGGACAGGTTGAAAATGTCAGTGAAGACACTTGCCTGATAGTCAGCACACGCTCGGAGTACACGTCCTGGTAATCCACCTGTTTCAAGGTCTTACTCACATCGGCTATAAGAGAGCGTAATCACAGTCGTCCGGAGCATGCTCTCATGCATGCTTCAGTGTTGCTTGCCTCGAAGCGAGCATAGAAGTAATTTAGCTCATCTGGTAGGCTAAACCCGTCAGTTTCTGACAAACAGCCACATGACATGAACCAGACGAAGAAATATCAATATAAAAAGCTGCACGTCAGTAATGTACATGTACACAACACAAGTCAGATAAAAACTGAATGCAAAACGTCAAAAGACAGGCTCACTATGGTATCAAAATGCTTCAGGTAAAACAACATCCTTGCATCAATAAGTCAACGCCGACTAGTGACATCGATAACAACTAGAAACAACTAAATGTCTCAACAACTTGTTCATCTATTTGTGCTTTGAAATTATCTAGGGAGACCAGACCCTGGAGTTTTAGGTTGGCTTGGAGGGAATTCCAATACAAGGGGACTGATTAGTGAAAATACTTTGTTCCAAGCTCTGTACATTTGTTCAGGACTGTTAGCTTAAAACAAGATTGGTATCTGAGCTTGTAAGTGTTTTCATTTCGGGCTAATAGAGAACAGATACAATTACAGGTTTTCTAAAAATGGCTTTCTATATAAGAATGTACCAGTGTTATAGCCTGTGTGTTGCTAGCTCTGTCCACCCGACAGCAATG
Organism: Oncorhynchus masou masou; assembly: GCF_036934945.1. NCBI lineage: Eukaryota > Metazoa > Chordata > Actinopteri > Salmoniformes > Salmonidae > Oncorhynchus > Oncorhynchus masou. Next base: position 31,716,597 of record NC_088216.1, on the reverse strand, counting down.
GAGACATCACATGATACAGTCAAGAGCCTTCAGTGTATTTATTGAGAATTGACCTGAAATAGTATTACTATAGTCCAACACTGATGGAATAGTACAATGAATCCTCTATTTTATGGTGGCAAAGGAAAAATGAAATTGTGCCCGTAGTGAAACCCAATACGCAGCTTGCTTTTACCAACAAGCTTCTCTACATGGGGTGTGAAGCTCAACTTCTCGTCCACCTGATCTCCCAAATAATTGAATGTTATTACTTGTTCCATGGAATGTCCATCCGAGGTAGTAATGACATGGTTTCAGAGTGTTTAGCTTTGGAAAATACTAGGCATTTGTTTTAGAGGAATCATCAACAAGCTTCAGATGGTACGGATCGTGTTGAATGATGTGTTGAATGATGTTAAAAGTTGTGAGCTTTTTCAAAAGCCAAACTGCTGCTACTCGAGTAGAGAATAGTGTAATCTACATAAAAATGTACATTAGCCTTCTCCATATGTCTTCCAATGCTGTTGATATATTTAGTGTATGAATAAGCTGGAAGTATAAGTATTAAGTGTTGTCCATTAGTTCACTCCAATTCAGGGAGGGGTGGTAGGGTAGGGGAAAAAAATAAAGGAACATGTATTAAAAAACAATATATATATATATATATACATATTAAATCTATGGGGGATTTGAAATGATGAAGACAATTACATTGATAGAAGCCACAATCTATTTGCAAAACTGAAGCTGATCCACCCCTTTAAAAAAGAAAGGAAAACAGCATGATCACTTTAATGGTTGTATTCCTTCTTGCAACTATCTATGCGGTCACCTTTTGCCCTTTGCTTGTGGACTTCAGTGCAGAACATATCAGCTGTCTGTGAACAAGCAAAAATAACTTTCATAGCCAACATAGATACTAGAAATAACGCGATTATAAACACATTGCAATCATGCAGTACAATGTACAGTAAGAAAGAAGTGCAGCAGTTAAACCAGCAGGCCCCGGGAGCAATACATTTATAAAACCAAAAGCTTGACTTGGAAGAGTTCCAGTGTTGGATTGCCACAGCCAGCTAGCTAACATAGCATCCCTCTCTTTTTGAGCCGGGAGTTTGAGTAGGCTCAAATACCTAGCTGCATTCTCTAGATAACTGATCATGAAAAAGTACAACTAAATATAGCTATCTCTCTCTCTTTCTCTAGCTTCTACTTCATTTTTAAAGAAATGAATTTGTTCAAAACTGTTCAACCACTGTGTTTCTCCCTCTTTGACTCAACCACTCACCACATTTTATGTACTGCAGTGCTAGCTAGCTGTGGCTTATGCTTTCAGTACTATAATGATTCTCTGATTCTTTGATTGGGTAGACAACATGTCAGTTCATGGCTGCAAGAGCTCTAATAGGTTGGAGGACGTCCCCTAGAAGTTATCATTACTGTGTAAGTCTATGGAAGGGGGTGAGAACCATGAGCCTCCTAGGTTTTGTATTATCAGAAAAGATTATTCATAGGATCTTTCATGTGACTGAGAGACTGCTTATCAACATGGCAATCACATGCTCTCTCGATTGTCAGTGGAACATATTATGGATCAATTTTGCGAATGTCTATTTCCTCAATTACTTTTGCAGAAACAGTGTATCAGCCATTTTTTGGGAAAGTTCTATTTTCACAGGAAACGAGAGGGAGCTTGGTTAGGAAATCTCAGTATCCCGGTTTCTGGCATTAATCCCTAGTGTGTATACAGTTATGTGTGCTGCCATGTTGTCTTGTATTTCAGCAGAAAATAGCAGAAATAATTATGTTTAACTTGCCAATATCCTGTAGAAAGAGGATCTGATGTATGATGCAAATTCAATACCTGGCCTAGAGCGTATTCTGGCATGGACAATCTGGTGTAACTGTAATGTAAAGCAACAGCGTGTTCTGTGACATGATATGCCAATATCTATCATTAGTTCTCAGGAAACTAAAAACCTGGTAAATTAATAAAGAAAGTGGTAAATACATTTGTTAATCTATCCAAGCAGCAAGCAAATTGAGATGAGTCTCTCGGGAAAATATTTAACGATGAATGTTATTTTGTTAAAAATGAGTAAAGTAGAGTGCAGTTAACCTCTCTTGGGTAGGGAGCAGTGTTTTCACGGATTAATTTATTCGTACGGATGAAAAGCATGCCCAAAGAAAACTGCCTGTTACTCAGGCCCAGAAGCTAGGATATGCATATAATTTGCATAGAAAACACTCTAAAGTTTCTAAAACTATTAAAAGTTTGGCTGTATTGTTTCCAAGTCTGTGTGTATAACAGAACTGATATGGCAGGCGAAACCCCGAGGACAAACCATCCCCCCCCAAAGAAATTCAGCCTACCACTGTTTTCAATGTCTGTCACTTTTATTATAAGGCAAAATCCTCCCAGATTGCAGTTCCTAGGGCTTCCACCAGATGTCAACAGTCTTTAGAAAGAGTTTCTTGTTGGTTTTTTGAAAAATGAGCCAGAAATTGTAGTTTTTCTAGGTGGCTTCCATTTTGGCTGTATTGTTTCCAAGTGAGTGGAAGAGAGTTCTTTGGTATTTTTCTCCGGAAAAGGCAATAACGATTCTATGTCTTAAATTGAATCATTTATTTACGTATTAGGGTAGCTAAGGTTTGATTATAAACATTGTTTGACTTGTTTGGAAACGATTATTAGTAACGTTTGGGATTAATTTTGTATGCATTTTGATGGAGGGAAACTGGGTGGATTATTGACTGAAGAGCGCAAGCTAAACTGAGTTTTTATGGATATAAAGGACATTATTGAACAAAAGGACCATTTGTGATGTATCTGGGACATTTTGGAGTGCCAACAGAAGAAGATCATCAAAGGTAAGGCATTTATTATATCACCATTTCTGACTTTCATGGCACACCTGCCTGGCTGAAATATGTTTTTCATGCTTTTGTATTCAGGGCGCTGTCCTCACATAATCGCATGGTGTGCTTTCGCAGTAAAGCCTTTTTGAAATCTGACGCTGCGGCTGGATTGACAAGAAGTGTAGCTTTATTTTAATATATTACACTTGTGATTTTATGAAAGTTAAATATTTATAATTCTGTAGTTTGAATTTTGCGCTCTGCAATTTCACCCGATGCTACCGTCCCACCTGGCCATAAGAAGTTAAACCCAATTTGGGGAAAAAAACTATTTTTAGTACACAAAATGTTTTCCCGCTTCACAAGAGCATCTCTCCCCCTCTTTTCTCTTTCTTTCCTCAGCAACAACGGAAAAAACCTGAGAAGCCCTCTGCACACCACCCATAGTCCATATTGATTGGTCCAAACTGAGCACGCACTCTTCACGTGAACAGAAACTGTCAAAACATATTTAAAGTAGCAGTAAATAATAAGGTAACCAACGTAGGCCCAACTGCTGTAGTAAAACATAGAGTTTATGAAAATAAACAAATCTGATTAAATGCATACAACATATACAAAATATACATCCACATATTATTATTAGTTAAACCATAATTCTAAATCATGTCAGGGTATGACACAGCATATAATGGGCTTTTGAAGCCCAGAACACTCTATGGCCACCAGCCTCTATTAATTACATTAAAGACCACATAACTATTATTGTAAATTGCTTTAGAAAATAATTATGTTTAACTTGCTGATATACAGTAGATGGAGGATCTGATGTATGATGCAAATTCAATACGTGGCCTAGAGAGTGTTCTTGGAAAGGACAACCTCGTGTAACTGTATTGTCATGCCAACAGCATGTTCTGTTCCAAGATACACAGATACCATTCATTAGTTCCCAGTAAACCAAAAACCTGTTAAATTAAAGAAAATGGTAAATAAATAAAGCAATTCACTTCACCACTGTCTTTATTTACCATGTTCCTAGGATATAATGGGCCTTTGAAGACTACAACACTCTATGACCACAACCTCACATCAAAGAACACAAGACTATAAGGTCTTTCACATAAGGCTGTTATGATCGAGATGGATTCTATCCACATCAGTATGCAAAACTACATTTCAAAATGTCATGCTCCAGGCTAGGCGTAATTGTCATTTCATTCATACCCGGTTGGATTACTGGGAACTCATAATATTGGTTTATCTTGGCAGAGAACACGCTCTAGGCCAGGTATAGAAATTGCATCATACTTCAGATCGACTCCCAACTGGAAATTGACAAAAAAGATACATATACAGTTGGTAGTGAAACTCTACACTCATTGCATAATGTTCACATTTTGTTTCCTTAAAATGTCATCTCAAAAGGGAATAAACCGATCTACACAACCAACTCCACAATTTTAAAGAAAAACTATAGAAACATTTTGTAAGTCTTCACACACCCAGAGTTAATGCTCGGTGAAAGCACCTTTGGTCGCCATTACAGCTGTGAATCATTTTTAATAATATTGTACCAACTTTGCATTTTATCCAGTGTTTTTGTCCAAATTGCTAGAGCTCAATACATATATGTGAGGGCCATTGATGGACAGCATTATTCAGGAATTAGGCTGGACCACTCAGGAACACGCAACACCTCTTGGAAAGCCATTCTGGTGTATTTGAGAAAATACATTTTTTATTATCCCGCTGAAAAAATACAACTATATCCCATCCCCCATGTTTGTTTCTGGGCATGCTGTTACTGAGGATTGAAGTAACTGTGTGTGTGTGAGGATAAAGCTGGGCGACAAGAAGCAAGTACAGGGAGTGAACATTTAATGAATAACGGACATGAAACAAAACACGTGGGAGCCCAACGAGCCAGTTGAGGCCTGGGAGCCCGACGAGCGGGCTGAGGCGTGGGAGCCTGACGAACCGGCGCTTGACTTGGGGTGGGAGCCTTTCGAGCCAACCGAGGAAAGGAAACCTCTCAAGTCAGCGAAGGCGTGGAAGCCAGACGAGCCAGCTGAGGCATCCCCGGTTCCTTCGACAGCTGCTCACGGACATGAAGTCACCAACCTCAACAAAAAACAAAACTCCCTGATGCTTCCAAAATTGGTGTCAGCATTCTGTGAGGACAGACGCTGGAAGACGGGAAGCAAGTACAGGGAATAACATTGAATGAATAACGGACATGAAACAAAACACAAACAGCGTCTGGACAAGGGAAACATAACCAAAATAATTAAGACACTGGGATGAAACTGAGGAATAGACAGATAAAGGGGACTCAATCAAAATGTGAAGGAGTCCAGGTGAGTCCAATGAAGCGCTGATGCTCGTAACGATGGTGACATGTGTGCGCAATGATGGGGAGCCTGGCGCCCTCGAGTGCCAGAGAGGGGGAGCAGAAGCGGGCGTGACAGTGGGAAAGATTCTTAAGGGTTTTTCTACGTAAAATATTATACACAATTATTGCATTGTCATCCCTGATGTTTTCCTGAGCTTTCAAATGTCTCTTAGACAGACTTAAAACAATTACAGCCAGATCATAGACATGGGTATAAGACAATGGGTAATGTTTTGTGGATGTTTTGTGGATATTACAATGCAGAGAGTAAGAAAAATAAATAATAGAAAATTATTATTATTATTATAATAGAAAACTAAGCATGTAATAATAAAAGTAATAATACATACACAATGACTATACACACGGAATACCAGTACAGCGTTGATGTGCAGGGGTACAAGGTAATTGAGGTAGATACTGTATGTACATGTAATGTAACTATGAATAAAGTCAATGCATATAGCCCAGGTAGCTATTTGGTTGAATGAGTTGGGTGTAGAGGCTATTCAGGGTCCAGTTGGTTCAAGACTTGGTGTATTGTTACTGCTTGTCATGTGGTAGCAGAGACAACAATCTGCAGAAATGTAACCACTCAAATTCATAGACAGAGCTATGGATGCAAGACCACCCATGATAGAAAAATTATAGTTTTAGCAATTTTTTCAGGCTCTGTAGTGTTTGTTTACATTTACTCTGCATGCAAATATTGGAGTAAAATAAGTTTATATTTTGGGCTTTGATGGGGTACAACAGTGGCATGAGGCATATACAACTTATATTGTTCAAGAATCAAAGGGTACATATCATTAATTAATAAGTCCAAACATGGATATAGGAACTGCTGATTTCTCCTTAAAATTTCTGCCCAGGAAATAGTGTCTTTTGGTGCTGTCACAAAGTCCAATTTCAACACAGTTGTCACTGACTAGTTGGATATTCATTTCCCACTGGGTAAACCTTTCCTGTACTTACAGCGTTCTTATAAATTCATTTTCTATCAAGTTTTTCTTTGGCGGACCTCATTTTGTTGTTCAAAATATTATTTTAGCCTTTAATGTTCCTGGACACTCCACATTCAGGAGTGGCAGGTTAAAGGAAGAGGGGTGGATTGCTTATGTACATGGAAGATAACATTAAATCCAATCTTATCGAATGAAAACGTGCCAATGACCTTGAATGTATGGGTTGAATGTCTTCCCCTCCCTTCATATGTTTCTCACTATTATCGGCTTATATCGACCAACTAACATCTGATGCCTTGTTAATTGACCATCTAAATTACGTTGTTAAATAATGTGATCATAAGAAGGAGATCATCCTCATGGTCGATTTCAATATAAACTGTGAAAATAAAACTCATAGAAGAACCAACCAGAGTAACACATACATCCCAGACTCAAATGTGGATGGTGTTTATTAACAGACCTGAACGAATAAATAAGTCCTTTAAATAGTAACTTGCAAATCTGACCAAAAATCTACATTAGTGTTTAGAAAACTCACTAGAAAGAGATGTAATAACCATATCAATGTACAACCGTAACATCAAATAATCCCTCAAAGTGAGTAGAGTAACTATGATGCAGCTATAAATCAAATGAACTGGTCTGATCTGTTATGCAATGAAGACCCAGACATAACATTCCGTCAGCTTTTGACAACGTGGATACTTGTGTTACTAGGAAATTCCAACGTAAGCCAAGATGTAAAAACCTCTCTACCATGGCTCAACAAGGACCTCTGGTGGCAGACTAGAGAAATGGGATCTTTCCTTGGAAAAAGCACTGAAGTCTGTTCAGAATGATGACAGACATATATTTACAGCACTGAGAAACAAGGTGGTAAGTAGTATAAAAAAGGTAAAAGCAGAGTTCTTCCTCAGAGTGATCAATGAAGCTAAAGGAAATGGCAAAGTGATTTGGGAAAACATCAACAAACTAAAGAGTAGAGGAGCTGAGAAATCAAAAAAGAAAACCCCGAATTACAAGTTAATGGGATTCTATCTCAAGACTGTGATTTGTTATCCACCACTTTTAACAATTTCATTGTAGACTTTGTTAGGGACCTGGCTCAAAGATTTTCAAAAAAGACCACTGCCCTCACCAAATTCAAGTCAAATTCAAATTTAATTTTATTTGTCCCATTACAGCACTGCCTTACCAATATTCAGAATTCCAGAAGTGTCAGCAACAGCAGTGGACAGTATTATTAGCTCCCTCAGGAACTCGAGAACAAAATATGTAAAGTGTCTTCAGAAAGAATACAAACACCTTGACTTTTTCAAAAATGTGTTATGTTGCAGCCTGTTTAAAAAAAAGATTACATTTTGTGTCAGACACAATACCTCATAATGCCAAAGTGGAATTATGTTTTCAGAATTTTTACAAATTGATAATTGATAAATCAGTTCAGGAGTGAAAATGTGCTTAATAAGTCACAATAAGTTGCATGGAGTGTCTGAGTTACAGTTTTGACTTAAACCGGCTTGAAAATCTATGGCAAGACTTGGCAAGGTCACAAGACCACGAGCATCAATCTCCAAGGAGTACTTTTACAGTACTTTTACTTTTTTTGCCTTCATTTTCAATACATTGAATACTTGATGCACGTGGTATATGAATATATCTTAGTGGTCACATTTGTGACCAATAGGAAAATACAGTGGCTCAAACCTATTATATACACTGAGTGCACAAAATATTAGAAACATATGCTCTTTCCATGACATAGACTTACTAGGTAAATCCAGGTGAAGCTATGATCCCTTATTGATGTCACCTGTTAATTCCACTTCAATCAGTGAAGATGAAGGGGAGGAGACTGGTTAAAGAATATTTTTTAAGCTTTGAGACAATTGAGACATGGATTGTGTATGTGTGCCATTTAGAGGGTGAATGGGCAAAACAAAATATTTAAGTGCCTTTGAACGGGTTATGGTAGTATGTTCAAGGCTCATCGGTTTGAGTGTGCCTTAAAATGCAACACTGCAGTTTTCCGTGTCTATCAGGAATGGTCCACTATCCAAAGGACATCCAGTCAAGGCCTCAGCGCAATCCACCCGGCGTCCAGCGGGAGGCCCCGAACTGCCCGTGTACATTTACTCAAAGCTGGTGGCTTGTCATTGATAATAGACAACAATTATTTTTCCCACACTCACTTTAACAAATTCAAAATGACAATGCTTGTCTTTCATAATTTGATCAGTTATACTTGAATGTGTATTGTCAGTGTTTGTTGCTGGCATGTCCATGCCTACGTTTGCTAATCCTACCAATGACAAAATCATTAAAGTAATTGTCAATATCAGTGGGTTTTGTGATGAATGAGTCATCTGGTTCAAAGAATGATGGCGCTGAGTTTGCATTTTAGACCCACATTTTTATTTAAGGTGCTGCAAAGCATTTTTACTAGCATTCTTTATATCATTTATCTTTGTTCGTAGTATAGTTTATTCGTCTTTTAAGTCAGTTTAATCACATGATTTCTCAATTCATAGTACGTTTTCCATTCGGTTGTGCAGCCAGACTTATTTGCCATTACTTTTACCTCATCCCTCTCAACCATAAAATGTTTCAAATCCACTGGGATTGAACCATTTTTACAGTTGTTTTCTTAATGAGTGCATGCTTATTGGTAACAGGAATAAGCAATTTCATGGCTACTACAGTATATTGTGATCACTACATCTGATGGATTTAGATACTGCTTTAAAGCACATTTCTGCAGCATTAGTAAAGATGTGATATATACATGTTGATGATTTAATTCCTGTGCTGTTTGTAACTACCCTGGTAGGTTTACTGACAACCTGCACCAGTTTGCAAGCACTAGTTACAGTTTGAAGGTTTTTCTTGACTGGGCAGCTTAAAAGCCAGTCAATATTTAAATCACCCAGAAAATATACCTCTGTTGATATAACATACATTAAGAAGCATTTCATAGATACTGACTGTTAGCACTTGGTGGTTTATCGCAACTTCCCACCAGAATGGGCTTTAGGGTGAAGCAGATGAACTTGTAGCCATATTACTTCAACAGTATTTAACATGAGATCCTCTCTAAGCTTTACAGGAATGTGGTTCTGAATATAATCAGCAACACCTCCACCATTGGCATTTCTGTCTTTTCTGTAAATGTTTTAACCGTGTTTTGTTACCACTGTCAAAGGTATTATCTAAGTGAGTTTCAGAGACAGTCAGAATATGAATGCCATCTGTTTCTAGCACGTTATTCGTTTCATGAACCTTGTTTCTTTGGCTAAGTAATGTTAATGTGGGAAGCATTGGATTCAACATAGGCCTCTGACGAATTAAGGTGTTCCTAATGTTTTGTACACTCTGTATATTTAATCATAACAGATTGTTTATTTGCTCAGTAGATTGAGTTGGGTTATGGATATACTTGATCAAGGTGATCTTACAGATGATTTTACCATAATCCATTAGACTTTACATTTAAAAAAAATAAATACATATTTTGTTATTTCAGGGAGAATTGGCAATGTAAACACCCATAAACTGAATACTGTTATAACTTAACACATATTTAAAGTCAATAGGTTTGTTTAGTGTTTCTTGCACAATGGTAGATCTGGTTTATGTGAGTTTTGGGACATAGCCACATGTATTTGGGCTGAGATTTGCAGCCGTAGCTCTGGTTTATGTATTAGTATTTAGACTCAAGCAAAGGTGTAGACCTGGTTTTGTAAGAGTACTGGAGCTGAGTTAGAGGGGTAGATCTGGTTTACAGTTTATGAGTATTCAGATTTCGTCACATTTAGACCTGGCTTAGTTGACTAAATGGGTTCAAGCACAGATGCAGACTTTGTCTGAATTGATTTATTGGAGCTGAAATACAGGTGTAAACCTGGTTTGTCTGAGTATGCCCATAGATTTACCTGGTTTATATGAGTAATGGGGCGTAGAGATAGACAAGGCTCATACATGTAATTGGTCTGGATGGACATCTATTGCTCATTCAAATCTTTTCTGGCAACAAGTTCGTGGTAGGAAAAAAGTGGGCTAGGGTACGTGTTATAGAATTCTATTATGAGTTTATCTTTGAAATGATTTGCGTATACTGGCCAGAGGTCACAGGATTAAGTTATGCAAACAGCAAGGTTGAGATGTGCAGCGAATAGCTGGATATACTTTAGGTGCCTGTTGGTGAATTGGGGAACACAGGCCTAAGGAAAGTGGGTAACAGGACTGAGATAGGCAAGTAAACAAGGATGAGGTGTATTGGCATGTGATTGTCTTCAAACATTGAAAAACATCCAATGTTGTTTTAAAGGACATTACACTTTAACCCGGTATTTCCCACCAAAATCCGGAAGTGTTACAAAGCATATAAATAGGCCTATGTCTGGATTTGATTACAGCTTTGATTGAAAATTCAAGATGGATGCTCCCGGAGCCTGATGAGCCATACATTAAATGCATTTCATGAGCCAAATCCCCAAAAAACGCTAATGATTGTGTGTCCAAAACATATGTTACAGGCTATTGCACATTATGCATGACAGAAAAACATAAAAGCCCATAGATGTAGCTATCTATATTCTCTCTTGGGTAAATAAATGAAACTAGCGCCAGTAGGCTAATCTTTTTGAGTGTGAACTGTATTACTGTACTGTATTGTACTATACTGTATTATATGGACTGGAATTACGCATCTTATTCAAACCATGATAAAGCAGGGAGAGAACGTGATTCTGGTGCTGTACCTGCGGCATACAAAGTTACAAGTATAGGCTAGCGAATTTAATTTTAATTATGAAGTATAATAAGGCCTATTTGTATAATTACCAGGCTGACGCATATATACCTTTCAAAATATTTCCCATAATGTTATTAGCCTACCTTCTCTTCCTCTCTGTTGTTGCTTCATTCCTTCCTCGCTTTCAACAGTTAAATGAAATACATTTTGTTATCCTTATCTTCATCATTCTAATGACATCCTTGAATAATATAGGAATAGAATTAGATGCAGAAGGCTTTCATGTCTCTTCACGAGGACTGAATGGTTCTGGGCCTGAATAAATAACTGCTATAGCCTACTGCCATTGCGCGTTCACTCTTCTTTCAAACTATCCTTGAGTTCTATTGGCTGCTGTTTTAACATCCAGCAAACAGGAGCTTGCATCCCTCTTCGAATAGTCTATTGGTATGAAAAATGCCAAACAAATATTGTCGATCAAGTTATTCCAGTCTAGGTTTACCTGCATGGGACTCTAAGAGCTAAGGAGAGGTTTTAAGGAGAGAGGCCAGCGGAGCACAGATGCGTAGGTATTGCGCAAGAGACAGAGGCTATAAGTTAGAAGTCTATTATGCATAACCCATCATTAATTTGATAAATATAAGGCTAATACTACATTGAATGTTTTACCTGAAAGGGGTAGGGCATCGATATAGAGCTATATATGACAGGATTATCTATTTTGGATGCAATTTGAATGGAGTTGATGGCGAGAGAGAAAGATTGCCAGAGTGCTTGCATGTGAACTGATTGAAAACAATGGTATTCAAGTGATAGGCTGTTTTAAAACTCTGCAGCTGCAATAAAAAATATTTAAAAAAACGTTATAATAAAAAAAAATGGGACCCCCGAAAGCCAGATAGAGATGGGTAAATTAGACACACATTCAGTCTTTATATTACTGTAGCTTAGACTACGCTGCAGCAAATGCAGGCCTACCTGTCATAAGAAAAAAGTTATGATGAAATGATAGGTCTACATGCCTTGTGAACTGCACTCCATACTGAGATGGGCTGTCTGTCCCTTGTCGGAGCATTGATGATTCATCATGCAGAGAGAAGCCAGATTTAGACATTGCATAGAGAAGCCAGATTTAGACATTACATAGAGAAGCCAGATTTAGACATTGCATAGAGAAGCCAGATTTAGACATTGCATAGAGAAGCCAGATTTAGACATTGCATAGAGAAGCCAGAGTTAGACATTACATAGAGAAGCCAGATTTAGACATTACATAGAGAAGCCAGATTTAGACATTACATAGAGAAGCCAGATTTAGACATTACATAGAGAAGCCAGATTTAGACATTGCATAGAGAAGCCAGAGTTAGACACATTGCATACAATTTAACAGTTCCTTTTCACGCCATGTTTAAATCAAATCAAATGTTATTTGCCACATGCGCCAAATACAACAGGTAGACCTTACAGTGAAATTCTTACTTACAAGCCCTTAACCAACAATGCAGTTTAAAAAAAAATGTGTTAAGTAAAAAACAGATAAGTAACATTTTTTAAATAAAAGCTAAAGGTAATTAAAGAGCAGCAGAAAAATAACAATAGCGAGGCTATATACAGGGGTTTAGTCGAGGTAATTGAGGTAATATGAATATGTAGGTAGAGTTAAATTGACTATGCATAGATAATCAACAGAGAGTAGAAGCAGCATAGACTTGGCTCTCCGGTATCGATTGTCGTGTGGTAGCAGAGAGAACAGTCTATGACTTGGGTGACTGCACTTTGTGAACATTTTTAGGGCCTTCCTCTGACACTGCCTGTTATAGAGGTCCTGGATGGCAGGAAGCTTGGCCCCAGTAGTGTACTGGGCCCTCAGCACTACTCTCTGTATTACCTTGCGGTCGGAGTTGCCAAACCAGGCAGTGATACAGCCAGTCAGGATGCTCTCAATGGTGCAGCTGTAGAACTTTTAGAGGATCTGAGGACCCATGCCAAATATTTTCAGTCTCCTGTGGGGGAATAGGCTTTGTGGTGCCCTCTTCATGACTCTCTTGGTGTGTTTGGACCATGATAGTTTGTTGGTGATGTGGACACCAAGAAACTTGAAGGTCTCAACCTGCTCCAACAGACAGTCATGAAGAGGGCACGACAAAGCCTATTCCCCTAAAACCTTGAGACTTCCTTTGTTTTGTGCACCAGCTGTTGTTTACAAATATACATTTACTACCACCCCCTGGTCTTACCAAAGGTGCCTGTTCTATCCTGCCAAAAAAGCGATAAACCCGCCAGCTGTATGTTATTCATGTCTTCGTTCAGCCATGACTTGGTGAAACATAAGATATTACAGTTTTTAATGTTCCGTTGGTAGGATATACAGTGGGGCAAAAAAGTATTTCGTCAGCCACCTATTGTGCAAGTTCTCCCACTTAAAAAGATGAGAGAGGCCTGTAATGTTCATCACAGGTAAACTTCAACTATGACAGATAAAATGAGAAAATAATTCCAGAAAATCACATTGTAGGATTTTTTTATGAATTTATTTGCAAATTATGGTGGAAAATAAGTATTAAAGAAAGAAAAAAAGAAAAAAATCTTCCAGTACGGGGTGAGTAATCGCTAGAAGCTCTTGACTTGTGAAGCTCTTTTCTGGCATAAGAGACAGTTGGCAGAAACAAAATAAGCTACAAATAACACACAAAAAAGCCACAATTGGTTAGGGGACCGTAAACAGAAGCCATCTCCTCCAGTGCCATTACACCTGTTGCTCAGGTAAAAAATGTATTATTATTTACCGGGTTCTCGCAGTTATTTATCCCGGGAAAAGGGAGTGGTTTTGGGACGTAAATCTCAGTACCGCCATTCAACCCTATATCAGACATTTTCAGACCTCTAAAGTAGTCTCATGACCCAATGAAACCATGTCCCAGTGTTTCAATTACATCATAATATAGTTTATTCTGTGTTTTATTCAGTGTTACAATGTCAACATGACCAAAATACTGCTTTTTCACCTACATTTGTTATGTCCTGATTTTTCTTTATAATGAGACGGCCATGAAGAATAGACTATAAATTCTTAGATCCACAGAAAGTTGCAGAGCTGTAGAATACAGTGGACTGGTCCATATGTGTGTGAAACTTACTGAATTGGCACATCACAGGCTCAAATACATCATAAAAGCATGATGTTGTCTATAAAAATGTTGAGGATCAAATGAGTAATGCATTACAATTGTAAATTTATATCCTTTCCAAGTATAGTTCCAAATAGACAGTACATTAATGACTACTTATACTGTTGTGATGATTCATGATAAAATAAAATCACCAAAATTGAATTATGGTGGAGACAAAAACAGTGGCACCACATACAGAATTCTGTCTAGGCCCTTTACTTTCATAAGCAATGAAAATTGAGAATGGACAGTGTTGTCATTTTGTGGTGTAGTAATGTTACCATCCACTGGAGGGCAAATGATGAAACTAGATTGTTAGATACACACACTGATGTGAGTTTAAACGGGTGTAAACTTCTTAACCGTTTCCTTTCCATGTGTAGTGATGCGTTTAAGACCTCAAAAGTAAACTTTAGTTCCTTAAGTATTCATACCCCTTGACTTTTTCCACATTTTGCTAGGTTACAGTCTTATTATAACATTGATTAAATTGTTTTTATTCCTCATCAATCTACACACAATACCCCATATTGACAGAGCAAAAACAGGTTTTTAAAAATGTTTCAAATGTTAAAAAAATAGTAATATCACATTTACATAAGTATAAATGTGAGTAAAGGGTCTTATTACATCAGACCCTTTACTCAGTACTTTGTTGAAGCACCTTTGGTAGAGATTACACCCTTGAGGCTTCTTGGTTTCTCCCATTCTTCTCTGCAGACCCTCTCAGTCAGGTTGGATGGGGAGTGTGGCTGCACAGCTATTTTCAGGTCTCTCCAGCGATGTTCGGTCAGGTTCAAGTCCGGGCGCTGTACTTTGCTCCGTTCACCTTTCATCCTTCCCTCGATCCTGACTATTCTCCCAGCCCGCTGAAAAACATCCCCGCAGCATGATGCTGCCAACATAGGGATGGTGCCAGGTTTTCTCCAGATGTGACGCTTGGCATTCAAGCCAAAGAGTTCAATCTTGGCTTCTGTCTGACCACTCTACCATAAAGGCCTGGAAGGTTCTCCCATCTCCACAAAGGAACTCTGGGGTTCTGTCAGAGTGACCATCGGGTTCTTGGTCACCTCCCTGACCAAGGCCCTTCTCCCCTGATTGCTCAGTTTGGCCAGGCAGCCAGCTCTAGGAAGTATTGGTGGTTCCAAACTTCTTCCATTTTAGAATGACGGAAGCCACTGTGTTCTTGGGTAACTTCAATGCTGCAGACGTTTTGCTAACCTTGTGCCTCAACACAATCCTGTCTCGGAGTTCTACAGACAATTCCATTGACCTTATGGCTTGGTTTGTGCTCTGACATGTACTGTCAACTGTGGGACCTTATATAGACAGGTGTGTGCCTTTCCAAATCACGTCCAGTCAATTGAATTTACCATAGGTGGACTCCAATCAAGTTGTAGAAACATCTCAAGGATGAACAGTGGAAACAGGATTCACCAGAGCTCAATTTCAAGTCTCATAGCAAAGGGTCTGAATACTTATGTAAATAAGGTATTTCAGTTTCTATTTGTAATACATTTGCTAACATTTTTAAAGCCTGTTTTCATATTGTGTGTAGATTGATAAGGAAAAAAAGTAATTTAATCAATTTTAAAATAAGGCTATAACGTAACAAAATGTGGAAAAACTCAAGGGGTCTGAATACTTGAATGCACTGTAGCTACAGTACTTTTGTGAAGTGAAACATCAGGGTGATTGTCTGTGGAGTATGGAAGTGGAACTGAGACTAGTGTGATGGCAGGGTTATATATTTCACAATCACAGTGCTCTGCTGGAGGGAGAAGTCTCCATGACCAACTCCTCTGACTGTTATTTTGTTTTTTGATTAAGTTGATTAATTTGATAATATGTTAGCAATGATTTATAATTGATTTTGAGGTCAATGTCAAAATAAGTACAAATAGCTGGGGAATTCCAATGTTATGAACATTACATTTGCATGCAAAATCACAACTTTAATGTCTCAGAATGGAGAAACAAAATATAAAATTAAACTTTTGCTCTGTGTGTCTATAGTAGTCCTTTGGGGGATTGTACACCCAAAAAGGCAGACTTTTAAATATTGGCATGTTAAAGAAATGAAGCAAATGAGAGACATTATGGACATTACATGAAATGGACAAGCTTTTTTTGGGAGACAAAACATATTAGCAAAAGTCTGAGTTTATAAGTCTTAAGGCCGCAGTTACACGACGACAGTGTTGCAGTACTCAAGTCCCGGAATATGACTCAACTTTCATGACTTGTGACTCGACTTGGACTCGACTATTGTTGACTTGGATTTGGACTCGCCTTCTCGATCATTGGTGACTTGGACTTGCCTTCTCGTGACTTGCATTTGCACTTGCACTGGATCGGCTAATCTGATAAGCAGAGAGGCGAGGGTTCTGTTCTCTCGCTGCTGGAAGGACATGCACAGCCTATGTCAGCTGGTGAGCTGCAGAGGCTCAAGCGATGATTATGGGGCTTCGCTCAGGCTCTTACTCCGATCATAGGCTACACATCGCCCAAGCGACTTTCCTGCTCCCCTGTAACCACCAGTCACAAGCTAAATATTTAATTGCAAACAATCGTATTTAGTTTAATAGTAAAACAACAGTCAAACTCTCTTTCCCCTTGAGTAGGTCTATAGAAGAATAGGCCTATAGAAAAATAGTCTGTCTTTGAATTTGTGACAGGGGACCTGAGACTCGACTCAGACTCGAGGTTAAGTGACTCGACTAAAACAATTTAGTTGCAGGTTGCAAGTGACATCATCTCAAGCAACTTTGCTGTTACACGAAGCATCTCAAACATGTTTAAATTTGTATGCAACAGCCAATCAAATTGAAGCTGCTTCTGTCATATTGTTTGAGACTTCCAAACTCACTCCATGTCATCTTCTGCATTACATTGTGATTTCACAAATTAGTTGTTTATCCAACTGTTTCGTTATTGTATAAGGATGATTTAGAGAAAATGCTGGCTGTACATTTTATCTAGCAAGACACAATTTCATTGCCAGCCCCTTTTGATCAATCCAGCTAACAACGAGCTAACCAAGCTAGCAAAGAAAAATGCCAGCTAGTGTATGTTGAACAATTTCAGTTGAAACTGGTCAGAGAGAGGTCTGGGTTCAGATAAAAATATATATATATTTATTGACTTCCAAATCATGTAGATAAACCTTTACTAGCCCTGACGCCAGTATTTATTTATACAGCTCCCGTTTGAGTAATGTCTCTGCTGTCCACCTTGATCATGGATTCCGCAGCACTGACAGCTGTGTTGTCGAGTTCCAAACCTTCGATTCGATCAGGTGCAAAAGCATTTGTTTTGATTGGCTGTTGCTTGCAACCAGTTGCACAAAGTTGAAAGGTTTCAACTGGGTGCATCCATGTTGCAGATCAGGGGTGGAGGCACAGGTGGGCCAGGGTGGGTGCAGTACTTTAGAAAAAGTACTTTTGTTTTGAGTCAGTACGGAGCTCTCAGCTCTCCTAGTGTTAAATTACATTTGTGGCCGTCTAGCCTAATATCTCCTGGTCGCTGAGCCAGTGAGAGGTTGCAAAGCCTATTGTGATTATTACTGTTAAATCTGGGCATTAAGTTGTTGTGTCATAGTCTATTAATTATAGGCCTATGGTTTAATATGTGTAGGTCGATGTGAGTCGTTATATGCAGGAGACATTGATTTATATAGGCCGAGAAGACTATTTGGTCTGTAATACGAAATCACTTCAGATAGTTTATTGTGTGCAATCGATTACAGTAGGGTATGGGGTAGACTTTTATGATAATTTAATGATGATTTGAGTGCCCAAAAACTGTTTTCCACTTACATAAATGGGCAGTTGTGAAGAATAAACATACATTTTTAGGAGTGGTTTCCAGACAGAGTTTAATTTAAGTCAGGACTTGGCTAATTCTTCTTAAATTAATCCAGATTTTAAGAAAAAAATGCTTTCTGAGATGTTGCTTAACTTCAGCTTAAGTAGTTCTAGACTGTGGAGTAACAGACTAAGGTACATAAAGACTAACCAGTTAATCTTTGTGAAGCCTAATTAGATTAATGACATGCACTTTGTGCTGACCAGAGAATATTTCGAAAATCAGGGATGGGACACACATACAGTGCCTTGCGAAAGTATTCAGCCCCCTTGAACTTTGCGACCTTTTGCCACATTTCAGGCTTCAAACATAAAGATATAAAACTGTTTTTTTTTGTGAAGAATCAACAACAAGTGGGACACAATCATGAAGTGGAACGACATTTATTGGATATTTCAACCTTTTTTAACAAATAAAACACTGAAAAATTGGGCTTGCAAAATTATTCAGCCCCCTTAAGTTAATACTTTGTAGCGCCACCTTTTTCTGCGATTACAGCTGTAAGTCGCTTGGGTATGTCTCTATCAGTTTTGCACATCGAGAGACTGAAATGTTTTCCCATTCCTCCTTGCAAAACAGCTCGAGCTCAGTGAGGTTGGATGGAGAGCATTTGTGAAAAGCAGTTTTCAGTTCTTTCCACAGATTCTCGATTGGATTCATGTCTGGACTTTGACTTGGCCATTCTAACACCTGGATATGTTTATTTTTGAACCATTCCATTGTAGATTTTGCTTTATGTTTTGGATCATTGTCTTGTTGGAAGACAAATCTCCGTACCAGTCTCAGGTCTTTTGCAGACTCCATCAGGTTTTCTTCCAGAATGGTCCTGTATTTGGCTCCATCCATCTTCCCATCAATTTTAACCATCTTCCCTGTCCCTGCTGAAGAAAAGCAGGCCCAAACCATGATGCTGCCACCACCATGTTTGACAGTGGGGATGGTGTGTTCAGGGTGATGAGTTGTGTTGCTTTTACGCCAAACATAACGTTTTGCATTGTTGCCAAAAAGTTCAATTTTGGTTTCATCTGACCAGAGCACCTTCTTCCACATGTTTGGTGTGTCTCCCAGGTGGCTTGTGGCAAACATTAAACGACACTTTTTATGGATATCTTTAAGAAATGGCTTTCTTCTTGCCACTCTTTCATAAAGGCCAGATTTGTTCAATATACGACTGATTGTTGTCCTATGGACAGAGTCTCCCACCTCAGCTGTAGATCTCTGCAGTTCATCCAGAGTGATCATGGGCCTCTTGGCTGCATCTCTGATCAGTCTTCTCCTTGTATGAGCTGAAAGTTTAGAGGGACGGCCAGGTCTTGGTAGATTTGCAGTGGTCTGATACTCCTTCCATTTCAATATTATCGCTTGCACAGTGCTCCTTGGGATGTTTAAAGCTTGGGAAATCGTTTTGTATCCAAATCCGGCTTTAAACTTCTTCACAACAGTATCTCGGACCTGCCTGGTGTGTTCCTTGTTCTTCATGATGCTCTCTGCGCTTTTAACGGACCTCTGAGACTATCACAGTGCAGGTGCATTTATACGGAGACTTGATTACACACAGGTGGATTGTATTTATCATCATTAGTCATTTAGGTTAACATAGGATCATTCAGAGATCCTCACTGAACTTCTGGAGAGAGTTTGCTGCACTGAAAGTAAAGGGGCTGAATAATTTTGCACGCCCAATTTTTCAGTTTTTGATTTCTTAAAATTTTTTGAAATATCAAATAAATGTTGTTCCACTTCATGATTGTGTCCCACTTGTTGTTGATTCGTCACAAATACAGTTTTATATCTTTATGTTTGAAGCCTGAAATGTGGCAAAAGGCCGCAAAGTTCAAGGGGGCCGAATACTTTCGCAAGGCACTGTACATAAGCGTTTTGTGGAATTGGAGCAGGTCACCTAAACCAAACAATGGACAGAGGTAAAAGAAAAAGATAAAATATTTCAGTGGCTGAAATACCCTCTTAAAGAGAATTGTGTCAAACCACCCATTTACCGAATACAAACAGCATGATTCATCAACAGAAAACAAGGTAAAGAATGTCTGGACTACCATTTGTAATGAATTCAACTCATATTTAAAAATAAACATAAGGATGCTACAATGACTTCAGGTAAGATACTGTATTTATTGTTGGCCCACTTTTACAAATCAGTCATTTTTAAATGTTAGTTTTTTTGTGTAGCACAACACAGTGGGACGTAATTGTATTTGTGTGTCACGACTTCTTCCGAAGTCGGTCCCTCTCCTTGTTTGGGCGGCGTTCGGAGGTCGACGTCACCGGCTTTCTAGCCGCCTCCGATACATTTTTCATTTTCCATTTGTTCTGTCTTACACACCTGGCTTCACTCAACCACTTACTTGTTTATTATTTAACCATCTGTTCCACATGTTATGTTTGTGAGTGATTGTTTAATGCAATTTGGTCCGTCTTTGTGGGCTCATGATGATGCTTGGTGTATTTGTCTTTTTGAGTAAAATACGTTGATTACTCATATCTGCTGTCCTGCGCCTGACCCTCTACACCAACTACACACAGGACCCTTACAGAATCACTCACCCGAAGAATGGAGTCAGCAGGAGCAGACGCCCTCCCCGTTGCAGTGGAGGAGCGCATTCAGCAGCAACGTCTGGGCACCGCCATGGATCGCGTGCTGCAGACGATGGATTGTTGAGAGGTTTTCCAGCACCTCTACCAGCCCCACTACAGCAGGTCCCGCTGTCCACTCCTCCTTCACCCGGTACCAGCGGAATTCGACTCATACTCCCGAGGGAGTATGATGGGACGGCTGCCGGATGCCAGGGGTTTCTACTACAGCTGGAGCTCTACCTGGCGACCATCTACCCGGCTCCTTTGGTGCGTGAGAGCGTGTCCGTTCTCGTCTCCTGCCTCTCAGGCAAAGCCCTGGAGTGGGCCAACGCTGTATGGAGTGAGGGAGACGCGGCGTTGAACCATTACGCAGAGTTCAGCCGCCGCTTTCGGGCAGTGTTTGACCACCTGCCTGAGGCAGGGGACGAGGAGCGTGCACGATTTAGCCTTGGACTTCCGGACCCTGGCCGCCAGCGCAGGATGGAACGTCGGGGCCCTGATCGATCACTAACGGTGCAGTCTGCACGAGGACGTCCATCGTGAGTTGGCCTGCCGAGACACCACCCTCACATTGGACCAGCTGGTGGACCTGTCCATCCGGCTGGACAACCTGCTGACTGCCCGCGGACGTCCGGATCGGGGCCTGTCAGTTCCATCCACCAGCACCTTCGCTCCGACGCCCATGGAGCTGGGAGGTGCTGCACTTAGGGCGACCGGAGGAGGGGCCATTCTCTGCACCATCTGTGGCCGTAGAGGGCACACTGCTGGTCGGTGCTGGGGGAGTTCCTCAGGGAGTCGAGGCAGCAGGCAGGGCACTATCGTGTCACCCCAGTTGAGTATGCACCAGGCTCACCTAGAGCCCCCTGTTGCTCACGTGTATGTGTTTCTTTCATTTCCTGAGTTTCCCCGCATTCCCAGCATAAGGCGCTAGTAGATTCAGGAGCAGCTGGGAATTTTATTGACTATTCATTTGCCCATAGTTTAGGGATCCCCCTTGTTCCTGTGGATATGCCCTTCCCTGTGCACGCCCTAGATAGTCGACCATTAGGGTCAGGGCTGATTAGGGAATCCACCGCTCCATTAGACATAGTTACGTGGGAGGGTCACAAGGAGAGAATGAGTCTCTTCCTTATTGATTCTCCTGCGTTTCCCGTGGTGCTGGGCTTAACCTTGTTGGTCTGTCATGACCCCACTATTTCGTGGCAACAGAGGGCTCTCAAGGGGTGGTCACAAGAGTGTGTGGGGGTTTCCATCAGTACGACTACGGTGGAAAATCCAGACCAGGACTCCACCGTGCGCATTCCCTCAGAATATGCCGATTTGGCTCTCGCCTTCTGTAAGAAGAGGGTGACTAAATTAACACCTCATCGATGGGGGAGGGGAGTTGCAATAAATCTCCTGGTAGACGCAGCACTTCCCAGGAGTCATGTGTATCTTCTGTCACAGGAGGAGACGGTGGCTATGGAAACATATGTCTCCGAATCCCTGAGGCAGGGATACATTCGGCCCTTCACTTCAACTGCCTCCTCGAGTTTCTTTTTTGTGAAGAAGAAGGATGAAGGTCTGCGCCCGTGTATTGACTATCGAGGTATCAATCAGATCACTGTGAGGTACAGCTACCCACTGCCTCTCATAGCCAGTGTGACAGAGTCATTGCATGGGGCGCACTTCTTCACAAAATTGAATCTCAGGAGCACTTACAACCTGGTGCATATCCGGGAGGGGGACAAGTGGAAGAAGGCATTTAGTACCACCTCAGGGTACTATGAGTACCTCGTCATGACGTACGGATTGATGAATGCTCCATCAGTCTTCCAGGCCTTTGTTGATGAGATTTTACGGGACCTGCACGGGCAGGGTGTAGTGGTATAAATTGACGAGATTCTGATATACTCCACTACACGCGCCGAGCATGTGTCCCTGGTGTGTCGCAGGGTGTTGGTCGACTGTTGGAGCATGACCTGTACGTCAAGGCTGAGAAATGTCTGTTCGTCCAACAGTCCATCTTCTTCCTAGGGTACCACATTTCCACGTCAGGGGTGGAGATGGATAGGGACCGCATTTCAGCAATGTGTAATTGGCCAACTCCCATCACGGTAAAGGAGGTGAAGCGGTTTCTAGAGTTTTCCAATTACTACCAGGAATCTAAAGGTGCGGGAGGTTCCTCCGCCCCCTTTGGACATCGAAGGGGCCCTGACGTATTTGCTGTTCGAGCCATCCTGGACTGGAGGCGTTGGGCGAGGGGCCTTCAGTACCTCGTGGAGTGGGAGGGGTACGTTCTGGAGGAGAGATGCTGGGTGCCGGTGGAGGACGTCCGGGACCCTTCGATGCTGCGGGATTTCCACCATCTCCTTCCGGATCCCCCAGCGTCGTCTGGGTAACCCTCGATGTCAGTGTCGGCGCACTGTTTTGGTCCGATCCTTACTCCTCCTCAGACAAAGAGGAGGAAATCCGTTACACCTGGCCACATCTGCAGTCCTCATGCCTCCTGGGCATCTTTTGTTTGGGGGTTTTCAGAGTCAGTAGAAAGGCCTCTTTAGTGTCCTAACTTTTCATAACTGTGACCTTAATTGCCTACGATCTGTAAGCTGTTATTGTCTTAATGACCGTTCCACAGGTGCATGTTCATTAATTGTTTGGAAGTTATTTGGATTTTTACGAATTATCTTTTTTTATTCTTTTTATTTTTTTTCACCTTTATTTAACCAGGTATGCTAGATGAGAACAAGTTCTAATTTACAACTACGACCTGGCAAAGATAAAGCAAAGCAGTGCGACACAAACAACAACACAGTTACACATGGAATAAACAAACATACAGTCAATAACACAATAGAGAAAAAAAGTCTCTATACAGTGTGTGAAAATGAGGTAAGATAAGGGAGGTAAGGCAATAAATAGCCCATAGTGGGAAAATAATTACAATATAGCAATTAAACACTGGAGTGATAAATGTGCAGAAGATAAATGTGCAAGTAGAGATACTGGGGTGCAAAGGAGAAAATAATAAACAACAGTATGGGGATGAGGTAGTTGGATGAGCTATTTACAGATGGGCTATGTACAGGTACAGTGATCTGGGAGCTGCTCTGACAGCTGGTGCTTAAAAAGTTAGTGAGGGAGATATGGGTCTCCAGCTTCAGTGATTTTTGCAATTCGTTCCAGTCATTGGCAGCAGAGAACTGGAAGGAGGAATTGGCTTTGGGGGTGACCAGTGAAATGTAGCTGCTGGAGCACGTGCTACGGGTTTGTGCTGCTATGGTGACTAGTGAGCTGAGATAAGGCGGGGCTTTACCTAGCAAAGACTTATAGATGAAAGACAGGGTCCACTTATCTTTGAAAGACAGGGGTGAAAAAGGGTTGTTTCTTTTTTTTGCTTAGTTCAGAACATTCATAGACAAGAACAGCTCAAGGACAGATTTACATTAAAAAAATGTTTTAATCATATAGCCTACATATCAATATAAGCACACCTCAACTATCTAGGTCAAATAGGGAAGAGGCGTTGTAGTGTGAGGTCTTGCTTTATCTGGTTTTGAAACCAGGTTTTCTGTTCATTTAATAAATATGAAATTAAATGGTTCCATGCAATAATGGTGTAAGGTTCTGTAATTATTTTCTTAGTCGGTTTCTTTGTGTTCTTGAACGTAGCCCTGTCTTTATTTTTCGTTCGTTGATTTCGCCTGTGTTAGTTACTCACCTGCTCTCATCAGCTCCTTATTTAGCTCAGTTCATTCTGTTTGTGGTTTGTGAGGTATTGTTTGTTTTGACTCTACTACGCCTTTTCCTGGCTCGTTTGTGAGAACCAAATAGCCTTCAGTTCTAGTTTTGATTCACCTGCCTGTTTGCCTACCTGTGTATGACCATTGCTGCCTTTAACCATGATTCCTGCCTTCTGCGAAGGTGAAATAAACACCTGCCGCGCTCTGCACGTGAATCTACACCTTTTTCTCCCTGAGTATTAATTACAAATGGCTCTATAAAATACTGCACGTTTTCTTGAATTTGTTCTGGATTTGGGACTGTGAAAATACCCTCGGTAGCATGTCTGGTGGGGTAAATGTGTTTCAGAGCTGTGCGTACGTTGACTATGGAAAATATTTGGGATTTTCAACACATTCATGTTTCTTATAAAAAGAAGACATGATGCAGTCAGTCTCTCCTCAACTCTTAGCCAAGAGAGACAGGCATGTATAGTATTTACATCAGCCCTCTGATTAAAATGAAGAGCAAGATGCGCCGCTCTGTTCTGGGCCAGCTGTAGCTTAACAAGGTATTTCCTTGCCGCACTCAAACACACAACTGGACAATAATCAAGGTAAGACAACATTAGAGCCACAGGACTTGCTTTTTGTATGGTGTTAAAAAGCAGAGCATCTCTTTAGTTTGGACAGACCGCTCCCCATCTTTACAACTATTGAATCTATATGTTTTGACCATGACAGTTTCTAATCTAATTTAGTCTCAACTTGTTCAACAGCCACACCACACATTGCCATATTCAGTTGAGGTCTAGAACTGAGGGAAGGATTTGCACCAAATACAATGCTCTTAGTTTTAGAGATGTTCAGGACCAGTTTATTACTGCCCGCCCATTCCAAAATTCCAGTTTCCAAAAACTCTTTGTTAAGATGCGTATATGGACACAAATGCTTTGTTTAATGCCAGTGTCAGGACATTGGTAAAAATAAAAGAGTAGAGGGCCTAGAGAGCTACTGTGCGGTACACCACACTTTACATGTTTGACATTAGAGAAGCTTCCATTAAAGAAAACCATGAGTTATATTAGATGGCTCTGAATCCAAGAAATGGCAGAGGTTGAAAAGCCATAAAACATACTATACACTTTTTCAGCAACAGGTTATGGTCAATAAGATCAAAGGCTGCACTGAAATCTAATAGTACAGCTCCCACAATCTTCTTATCAATATCTTTCAACCATTTGTGTCAGTGCAATACATGTCAGGTTCCCTTCTCTATAAGCATGTTGATAGTCTCCATATACCAAAATTGCACTCCACTGCACCTCTGGTGTGAATATGAGCTTGATTGTACCGTTGTTGCTCAGGCCCTATTGCAGGAAGATAGGGGGTGAACAATAAGTTGGTCTGTGCAGACCACTGTCACCAAGTATGATTCCACTATGTTGTGTCCTTCAATCTGAGAATACAAGGAGGAGTTTTGGAGTTGCACCTTTAGGTTCACACATAGCATTGCAGACATTGTGGACTATTTTGCAAACTGTCGGTTCACTTGCACCACAGAAATCTCCTGTTTCACAATGGGAGGTTCCAGATGACAAAAACCTCAATGTCAGCAGCATTTCTTTGTATATATGGAAACAGTCACGAAAATTAATTTAATCAAAATCATTCAGTGGGTTGCTCCTGTCTATAACCGCCCTTCTGTCATGCCTTGGTGGTGCTCTTTGATCAATATCCATTAATCTGGGGCGGAAGGGTAGCCTAGTGGTTCGAGCGTTGGACTAGTTACCAAAAGTTTGCAAGTTCAAATCCCCGAGCTGACAAGGTACAAATCTGTCGTTCTGCACCTGAACAGGCAGTTAACCCACTGTTCCTAGGCTATCATTGAAAACAATAATTTTTTCTTAACTGATTTACCTAGTTAAATAAAGGTAAAAAAAAACCTGCCTTTGGCCAGGTTTAATTTAAACTTTCACTTAGATCTAGATTAATTCTAATCGTCCTTCCGGAAATCAAACTTTTCTAAATCTAGACTAGGGCAAGTCTAAGACTATTTTAAACCACGTCTGAGAAATTTAATTTCAGTCAGTCTAGTTTAAAAGTAAAATTTAGTCTCGGATTAGGCTTAATCTGTGTCCGCCGAAACCGCCCCATTGAGTTTGTTTTATGGTAGGATCAAGATGGTCAGATTTATATTTAGATACTGCATGTTGCAATGAATTCTGGAACATTTATTGTTTCATTAGCATCATGGCAAAATGAAAATTCTAGTAACCCATGTTGGTAATACGTGTTGCACAAAAACACAGGTGTATGTGACTGAACTCTTTGTTCTTCCTATCAGCAAAACAAGAGCTGTCAAGACATGGTAAGGGGATGAGCTATAGCCATAGGAATTTGAGGTCATGTAGCTACAGTACATAAGACTGTTCTTGGAACAGTCAATGGACAGGGCAGTTTCATGCCTTAAGTATTATTGGTCCTCATGGTGTTGACCCAAAGTCAATTGACTTCAGTTGAGCCTCGAGAGAAAGGGGGCATTGGGTGTAAGGGTAAAGTACAAACATGAAAAGTGTTCATTTGTGAGAGTGAGCAAGTTAGCATGGTGTAATGGTGTCGTGTTCATAAATCAAAGAGGGGATTTCCATGCATCTTGTACAAGCCAAACAGAGTTCCACCAGAGTATAGGATTACACAGTGAAATATATTTGAGAAAACAAAAATAATCTTCTTTCTACAAAACCCCAATCTGTCTTCATGAAACAAAAACAGGTATTTTCTCCTGATCGTATAAGAACAAACAACATTGTATATGTCCCAGTCCACTAACAGTTTAAGCCTATGGCCTATAACATGGAAAAGACCTGTAAGGGCTTACCAGAGAAGTACAGAGGATGTTACAGTAGCCTGATGTAGTTTGACCCGTAGATAGGACACCTGGTTCAAATCAAGTGGAAGCCTGAGGCCTGAGTAAGCACAATGTGTTTCCTATGCGTGTCTGTAAATGTTTAGACTGTGAATGTGGAACTAGAACAAGAAGTAGAAAATTGCGTTGGATTTTGTTACTCCTCAAAACAAACTCAGAGCGATTGTTATGAAAAAAAGTGTGAAAACGGTTAGAAAAGACAATTGATTCTTGAGGCATATTTGAGAACAAGCAAATACCCTCACCTTTTGTACTTGTGGAACAAACATTTGACAATTTGACCAATTATGGAGAGAGATAAAGATAGAGGGAGAAAAAGAGAGAGAGCAGACTACAGACGTGAGATCTAGAGGTGCTTCATGTTTGTTGTTCTTGTTAAAAGCATTACCTCATTGTCCAGCTGTGACTGAGTTGGCGAGAGCAGAATGAGAGAAAGTGGGAGCGAGTGAAAGAGCGAGCGAGCGAGAGAGAGCATTTACCCCTCTGTTACTCTATTCATATCTGAGCATGAAGCTTTTTGTTTGGGGAGGACGTTTTTACAGCTCCAGTTTACAACCCTCAGTCACTCTGACTCTGCCCAGCCCTTGACAGAAAGTGGTGACCTCACTCCTTTTTAATGAAACTTCCCCCCTCTCTTTCCCTTCCTATTTTTTCTTTTTTCTAAGAGAGCAGCAAGCCAGACACTTTCCCTTTTCACTCAGTTCTCTCTCTCTTCACTCAGCTCTCTCTATCGGTCTCTCTCTCCCTCTCTCTCACTATTGGCTTGGTGGTTGCTCAGAAGAGGCACTCCTCCCTCCTCGGCTTCTCACATTGGTTTCCCCTGACATGACACAGGCTCAGTTGATAACTTAGAAACAGACAGGAGGGGACGTCCTATTGTGTGTCCTGTACTTGTCTTCTCTCCATGAGGTGCAAGGAGGCGGGTGGCTTTTTGAGTGAGTTTTTCTCCTGACAATTTTTTGGGGAAAAGAGCATTGTTCATTCGAGGATTCGTCTTGTTTTTCCTCTCATTTTGAACTTCTGATACTGGACTTTGCAGTAGATGAGGTGAGATATCTGTATTGTTTTGTGATTCTTATCACAGTATGCCCATCTAGACTACACTGCAGAGCTATCAAAAACCATGTCTGAGGGTGTTGTCAAAAAAATCCAGCCCTTTACTATTGGGACCAGGCTGTCTGTCCCCTCTGAAGCCAAATGCCAGGAGATTGTGGATGTCTATCTGCCGAAATCTGCTGCTCCGAACAAGTTGGAGCTACAGAACAACCTACACGACCAAATGTCCCTTTACGTGGGCCAGTCCCAGGGGTGGCCTGAGACTGGGAACTCGGAACTCCCACAAGTGGCCGCCCAGGTCTACACTTCAACTCCAGAGGGACATCAGGATGAGAGAGTGGAGGAGGACAGGAATTCTGTGTCCCCCACTGCATCCTCTAGGTCCATCAGGAAGATTGCTATTTGCAGGAATGCCGAGACAGTCCCCGTCGTGTCCTTGTGTGACTCTGACCTGGCCACCTCAGTCAGTTCCACGTCGGAGACCATCCGAAGCAACAGTGTTCACCCAAAACCGCCATCCTTGAGAGTAGAGGACGACTTGGATAAGACGTCCAACTCTCGGTCTAAGGTAACCTTGGATTACAGTTGTTTTATTCTTGGTGTCTCACATGTTATTGAGTTAGGATAGGCTGCAAGCCAGCACCAACTAATTTACATTTCAAATCACTTGGTTCAAATCAACTGGCTTTATATGAAATAGAAATTGTGAATATCTCAGCCAGTGTTGTTATGGACGTTTGTTGTGTTTCTGTTGGCCATTCTCAAGCTTTCTGAAAGCAAATTAATTGAGTTGTTTACTTTAAAGAAAGTAAGTCCAGAGCCAAAAGGCAATAGGATAATTGGCAATTAAATCCATAACCACAAAACCCAGTGTTAGTAAAATGGTTTGTTTTTCTCCCTCATTTCACATACTATGTAATGCTCTCATTAAGTAATTGTTTGTCTTCACATACTAATAATTACTGAGTTTGCGTTACTGAGTAAGCTGAGTAACAACATCAATCTTTCAGTTTAATGCCTTCCACCCTGCAACACAAGACACTTTTTTTTCATCTGTTACCAAAAGCAACATGATATAAACACCATAATGTACATTGTTCCAGCATGAAACCTCCATGCACGCACGCACGCACGCACACACACACACACACACACACACACACACACACACACACACACACACACACACACACACACACACACACACACACACACACACACACACACACACACACACACACACACACACACACACACAATGTGTGCACTATTAACTCAGTGTTGCATTATCCACACTGTACTCTCGAGCAATGAGATCATCAGCAGGCTTTCATTAAGCAAGGTAAAAGGCCACGTTTCGGATGAACTGGTTATTTCCACAGAATAAACGTCTCCCAATTCCATAATTGAAGGGGTTGCGTGGTGAAAATAGCAATCAGGCACATTGAGTTGGTGGATATAATGATGCCAAACTGAAGTTGTACCTGTGATTAAGTGTTTCTCCAGATCCACAGCTGGCAAACGGGTTATTTCAAAATTTGCGGTTGCCTTTTGGAATTTAAGGGGATCCCGATTGGATTTAATAGTGACACTGAACAACAATTTGCGGAACAAGCATGCCAAAATAAGCTTACAGATAAAGAAGATAGTGTATTTAATATCACATACCATGTTAAGATGCATATTTTATGCACTCAGAAAGCATGACATACATTTGAAGTTAACAGGAAAATTAAGTTAAATATTTTTTTTTACAGATAACAGTCCCGTGGTTACAGTTTTCAATGCTGAGCATGCAACTAGCAAAATGACAGTGGGATGGGAAATGGAACAGGAACAGCAAAAAGAGGAGCAATTATTTTGAGATGAGATCATGGTTTTGGCTCTCTTTCGCTCTTCATCTCGGCCCTGTGTAGGTGGGCTGGCTGAGTCACACAAAGCCTGCATTCTCTCATCGCTGTATTTAGTATACACATTCCAATTTTTTCCCCAGGATTGAGTATAGCTCTGGGGGTCCGTCTTTGGGCATCTGTCTGTACATTTCTCTGTTTCTTATGACAATGTTTACATCTCTTGAAGTTTTCAACTTTTCAAGTACCCAAGACTACAGACACATTTTTTTTATAGCTTTGTGTATAGCCAAGCTATCCAAAGACTGCAGGGTATGTGCATTCAGTTTCGTGGTCTTTTGTAGCCTACCTGCGGCTTGAACTACCAAGGTACATGGAAATCTTGCAACATGGTGAAACCTGCGCAACAGTGCTTACAGTGATACGTTATTGTAAAACATTCTAAAAACTCATATTCAAGCTTATCAACGCATCATAATGCATTATAATTGCAAGTTTTAAGTAAACTGTGTATTTTACTGCAGAAAATAGAGTACATTACATTCCAGGAAAACAAACATCTGTCTAAGATGAAAACCAGGCAGGCCTAACAAGTTTCAGATTATTGTGGAGACTGTAGGGAACCAGCAGCAAGTTGCTCCATGATTTAGCTACACACAGCAATGATGTAAGAGGTCTCGGAAGATAATATGCATCATTCAACGTTTTGCATGAGGTCATCAGTACAGAATGCATCGGCATGGCAAAGAGAGAACGGAGACAGACAAGGAAAAGGTTCCACAAGCTTAAAGGTTATGAAACCACAAAGATGGAGTAGTGCTCTGCAGCTCGCAGAAAATTATTCATTGCAAAGTAGCATAAGTAAATTAAATGAAATGAATGTATCGCCTGTAGTGATTTCACAGCTATGGCAAAAAATACATTATTTTCAATTTTTTTATGTTACAAATACTGATAACCATCTGTATAACGCATGACCTTGCTCATAGTGCAGTAAAGCACTTGCGATAACCATTCAAAGCACATCACGGGTACTTTTAACAGCAGTTATAAATGAATAACAGCGACATTCCTAATACATTACACTACAACTCGTGGATCCCTATAACAGCCTATGTACTGCAAATAATTAAATGACCATACAGAAATCCTTTGTAACGCATTACACACAGGTGGCTGGTATATACACCAAACAAAAATATAAACGCAACATGCTACTATTTCTAAAATTTTACTGAGATGAAAAAAGTTCATATATGGAAGGAAAGTCAATTTAAATAAATTAGTTAGGCCCTGATCTATGGATTTCATATCGCTGGGAATACAGACATGCATCTGTTGGTCACAGATACCTTAAGAAAAATGGTAGGGGCGTGGATCAGAAAACCAGTCAGTATCTGGTGTGACCTCCATTTGCCTCGTGCAGCGTGACTCATCTCCTTTGCATACAGTTGATAAGGATGTTGATTGTGGCCTGTGGAATGTTGTCCCACTCCCCTTGAATGGCTGGGTGAAGTCGCTGGATATTGGCGGGAACTGGAACACGCTATCATACACATTAATCCAGAGCATCCCAAACATGTTCAATTTGTGATATGCCTGGTGAGTATGCAGGTCATGAAAGAACTGGGACATTTTCAGTTTCCATGAATTGTGTACAGATCCTTGCGACATGGGGCCATGCATTATCATTTTTACACCCCAGTATCTCTACTTGCACATCATCATCTGCACATCTATCTGCATTAATGCCTCTATGACCTATTTATTGCCTTACCTCCCTACTCTGCTACATTTGTACACACTGTACATAGATTTTTCTATTGTGTTATTGACTGTATGTTTGTTTATGTGTAACTCTGTGTTGTTGATTTTGTCGCACTGATTTGCTTTATCTTGGCCAGGTCACAGTTGTAAAAGATAACTTGTTCTCAACTGGCTTACCTGGTTAAAAATAGGTGAAATAAAAAATAAATAGACAAAATCATGCTGAAATATGAGGTGACGGCGGCAGATGAATGGCACAATATTTCTGGGATATTTTATTTCAGCTCATGAAACATGGGACCAACACTTTACATGTTGTGTTTATATTTTGTTTATATTTTGGTTCAGTGTGTGTGTGTATATATATATATTATATATATACACAGTTGAAGTCGGAAGTTTATATACACCTTAGCCAAATACATTTAAACTCAGTTTTTCACAATTCCTGACACTTAATCCTAGTTAAAACGTCCTGTCTTAGGTCAGGAAAATGTCGGAATTATAGTAGAGAAAATTATTTATTTCAGCTTTTATATCTTTCATCACATTCCCAGAGGGTCAGAAGTTTACATACACTCAATTAGTATTTGGTAGCATTGCCTTTAAATTGCTTAACTTGGGCCAAATGTTTCGGGTAGCCTTCCACAAGCTTCCCACAATAAGATGAATTTGGTGAATTTTGGCCCATTCCTCCTGACAGAGCTGGTGTAACTGAGTCAGGGTTGTAGGCCTCCTTGCTTGCGCACACTTTTTTAGTTCGGCCCACAAATTTTCTATAATATTTTTTTATTGCGGTTTAGGAGCAGTGGCTTCTTCCTTGCCGAGTAGCCTTTCAGGTTATGTCGATATAGGACTTGTTTTCCTGTGGATAAAGATACTTTTGTACCCGTTTCCTCCAGTATCTTCACAAGGTCCTTTGCTGTTGTTCTGGGATTGATTTGCACTTTTGGCATCAAAGTATGTTCATCTCTAGGAGACAGAACGCGTCTCCTTCCTGAGCGGTATGATGGCTGCGTGGTCCCATGGTGTGTATACTTGCGTGCTATTGTTTGTACAGATGAACGTGGTACCTTCAGGCATTTGGAAATTGCTCCCAAGGATGAACCAGAATTGTGGAGGTCTACAATTTATTTTCTGAGGTCTTGTCTGATTTCTTTTGATTTTCCCATGATTTTCCCATGATGTCAAGCAAACTGAGTTTTAAGGGAGGCCTTGAAATACATCAAAAGGTACACCTCCAAGTGACTCAAATTATGTCAATTAGCCTATCAGAATCTTCTAAAGCCATGACATCATGTTCTGGAATTTTCCAAGCTGTTAAAAGGCACAGTCAACTTAGTGTATGTAAACTTCTGACCCACTGGAATTGTAATACAGTGAATTATAAGTGAAATAATCTGTCTGTAAACAATTGCTGGAAAAATGACTTGTGTCATGCACAAAGTAGATGTCCTAACCGACTTGCCAAAACTATAGTTTGTTAACAAGGAATTTGTGGAGTGGTTGAAAAACGAGTTTAATGACTCCAACCTAAGTGTATGTAAACTTCCGACTTCAACTGTACATGCCCTCAAGTGTCAGAACCATGCATTGAGTATACAGGTTCACAGGTTCTTCCTTTATAATGACGTCTATAGGATGGACATCAGTACGAGACGCTTGACGTGGAGACCGACCACAAGGGAGAGAAGAGGAAGAGACTGCAACAGATAGAAGGCAACAAAGTCCCTTCCCGAGAAAACACCGTTAACCAAACGTAGGTCCCATTTTTGACTGAGCAAGACATATCAGTAACACCTTACTTTGATTTAAAAAATAAACAGTAAGAAACAACAGGCCCCTAAACTTTGATATATGCATGATAAATCATGGCCACTCGTGATTTATTATAGTTTTTTATTTCTCTATGACTAAATCAAATCACATTTTATTTGTTACATCCGCCGAGTACAACAGGGGTAGACCTTATAGTGAAACGCTTACTTTCAAGCCCTTAACCAACAATGCAGTTGTTGGTTAAGGGCTTGTAGAAAAAAAGTGTTAAGAAAGTATTTACTAAAATAAACCGAAGTGAAAAATTGAAAAATAACAAATAATTAAGGAGCAACAATAAAATAAAAGCAGCGAGGCTATATATAGGGGGTACCGGTACTGAGTCAATGTGCGGGGGCGCCAGTTAGTTGAGGTAATTCAGGTAATACGTACAGTACATGTAGGTAGAGGTAAAGTGACTATGCATGGATAATAAACAGACAGTACCAGCAGGATAAAAATGGGGGTGGGGGGGACAATAGTCTTGGTAGCCATTTGATTAGCTGTTCAGAAGTCTTATGGCTTGGAGGTAGAAGCTTTTAAGAATCCTTTTGGACCTAGACGTGGCACTCCGGTACCACTTGCCATGCGGTAGCAGAGAGGACAGTCTATGACTAGGGTGACTGGAGTCGTTGGCAATTTTTTGGCCTTCCTTTGACACCGCCTGGTATAGAGGTCCTGGATGGCAGGAAGCTTGGCCCCAGTGATGTACTGGGCAGCACGCACTACCCTCTGTGGTGCGTGTGGTTGGATGCCGAGCAATTGCCATACCAGGCGGTGATGCAACCATTCACGATGCTCTTAATGGTGCAGCTGTATAACTTCTAGAGGATCTGAGGACCCATGCCAGATAATTTCAGTCTCCTGAGGGGGAATATGCATTGTTGTGCCCTCTTCATGACTGTTTTGTTGTGTTGGTGATGTGGACACCAAGAAACTTGAAGCTCTCAACCTGCTCAACTACAGCCCCGGCGATGAGAATGGGGTCGTGCTTGGTCCTCTTTTTCCTGTAGTCCACAATCACCTCCTTTGTCTTGATCACGTTGAGGGAGAGGTTGTTATCCTGGCACCACACTGCCAGGTCTCTGACTTCCTCCCTATCGGCTGTCTCATTGTTGTCTGTGATCAGGCCTACAGCTGTTGTGTCGTCAGCAAACTTAATGATGGTGCTTGGGCATGGAGTCATGGGTGAACAGGGAGTACAGGAGGGGACTGAACATGCACCCCTGAGGGGCCCCCTGTGTTGATGATCAGCGTGGCAGATGTGTTGTTGCCTACCCTTACCACCTGGGGGTGGCCCATCAGGATGTTCATGATCCAGTTGCAGAGGGAGGTGTTTATTCCCAGGGTCCTTAGCTTAGTGATGAGCTTTGAGGACGCTATGGTGTTGAATGCTGAGCTATAGTCAATGAATAGCATTCTCACATAGGTGTTCCTTTTCTCCAGGTATGAAAGGGCAGTATGGAGTGCAATAGATATTGCATCATCTGTGGATCTGTTGGGGCGGTATGCAAATTGGAGTGGGTCTAGGGTTTCTGGGATAATGGTGTTGATGTGAGCCATGACCAGATTTTAAAGAACTTCATGGCTACAGACGTGAGTGCTACGGGTCGGTAGTCATTTAGGCAGGTTTCCTTGGTGTTCTTGGGTACAGGGGCTATGGTGGTCAGGGACAGTTTGAAAATGTCAGCAAAGACACTTGCCAGTTGGTCAGCGCATGCTCAGTGTACACATCTTGGTAATCCGTCCTGCGGTCTCGGAAGTGTTGACCTGTTTGAAGGTCTTACTCACATCGGCTGCGGAGAGTGTGATCATACAGTCGTCCGGAACTGCTGATGCTCTCATGCATGCTTCAGTGTTGCTTACCTCGAAGCGAGCATAGTGATTTAGCTTGTCTGGTAGGCTTGTGTTACTGGGCATCTCGCGGCTGTGCTTCCCTTTGTTGTCCATAGTGTGCAAGCCCTGCCACATCCGACGAGCGTTGGAGCTGGTGTAGTAAGATTCAATCTTAGTCTTACATTGACGCTTTGCCTGTTTTATGGTTCATCAGAGGGCATACCGGGATTTCTTATAAGCATCTAGGTTAAAGTCCCACATGTTGACTAGGCTACATATACTTTGTCCTTGGTGCTATGGATGTATATTTGTTATGGCTACCGTTAACATGTTGTTTTCCTAGCTACTACTATGTAACTACAGCTTTCCATGTAAAGGAACATTACTTGGTCTGACTTAAATTATTCTGCATCCATCTTGGATTTCAAGTCATATCTGGGAATTTGACCCCCATGGGATCCCATTGCCAAAGCACTGAACTAGATACTGTATCTCTTTGGTAGCTGCCTGAGGTTCCAGTCACTGTTAAGAAACTATCACCAAGACCTCAAACTGGCTCTGGACGTCTCCTCCTTCTACCAACAGGCTGACAACATCATCTGCACCATCAACAGGAAGGTAAAAAGGTAGAATAGGAATTTGCACAAGAGTCCTATTTTGCACCAGTGATCCTTTAAAGGTGCAACCTGCAATATTTACATGCCGTTAAATGTTTATTTAAATTGATTGCTTCTTGAAAAATATATGCGCCATGAGCTTAGTACAACTGTCCCCATCATAACCCCAATAAAGGGTCCCAAAGCTCTCCAAAGTATCATTGTTTTGTAATTACACGTTATTACACTTATTATCATAAGATTGACTCTATATTATTTTTGTGTTTGGTAGAGAAGCGTCCTGTCTGGATCAGATAACCAGGGGAGCTGCGGTCAGACAGAGATCTACAATATTGCCAGCCAAATCACGGTGAGTGGCACGTGGGGGAAAATGTAGCTCAAAATAATGAATACATTTATGGTGAAATGCAGTAACCCATCATTCCTACATCAGGGTTGTGTTCAATTCCATTTCAAGTGAAATACTAGTAATTTAAAAAAAAGTTATAATTGAAAATATAACCAACAAAAATATGAATTGAATGTCACTGTTTCACTGAATTTAAAAGAAATGCACTACAACTGTCTTGGCACATTACATTTACATTTACATTTAAGTCATTTAGCAGACGCTCTTATCCAGAGCGACTTACAAATTGGTGAATTCACCTTCTGACATCCAGTGGAACAGCCACTTTACAATAGTGCATCTAAATCATTAAGGGGGGGGGTGAGAAGGATTACTTATCCTAGGTATTCCTTGAAGAGGTGGGGTTTCAGGTGTCTCCGGAAGGTGGTGATTGACTTCCGACTTCAACTGTATATGACTGAATCAAATCAAATCAAACATTAAATGAAGTTTAATTTGATATAGATGATCACAGGAGACTTTTTGATATCATGAAAGCCAATCTGGAAAAGAAATCCGTAACATATCTATTGACATTACATCACTAGGGAATGACCAGTTCCTCATAGCATGTCAAGTCCACAGACAAACATCTCCCATACAGCCCATGGACATATACAGCCATGCGATAGGAGGTCTGGAGACTGGAGACATGGCATTAAATTACATGGAATTACAACTAGCCTACGTGACCAGACACACTCTGTTTAGGAATCCTTTTAAACCGACTACATGGTGGTAATTCGGTTACGAACCAAAGTAGGCCTCTTTGACGTGGCTTGAAAGCATACTTTGTGAGCATCTTTGAGATTGCTAGAAAGCATACATTGTGAGCATCTTTGAGATTGCTAGAAAGCATACTTTGTGAGCATCTTTGAGATTGCTAGAAAGCATACATTGTGAGCATCTTTGAGATTGCTAGAAAGCATACTTTGTGAGCATCTTTGAGATTTCTAGAAAGCATACTTTGTGAGCATCATTGAGATTGCTAGAAAGCATACATTTACATTACATTTAAGTCATTTAGCAGACGCTCTTATCCAGAGCGACTTACAAATTGGTGAATTCACCTTCTGACATCCAGTGGAACAGCCACTTTACAATAGTGCATCTAAATCATTAAGGGGGGGTGGTGAGAAGGATTACTTATCCTATCCTAGGTATTCCTTGAAGAGGTGGGGTTTCAGGTGTCTCCGGAAGGTGGTGATTGACTCCGCTGTCCTGGCGTCGTGAGGGAGTTTGTTCCACCATTGGGGGGCCAGAGCAGCGAACAGTTTTGACTGGGCTGAGCGGGAACTGTACTTCCTCAATGGTAGGGAGGCGAGCAGGCCAGAGGTGGATGAACGCAGTGCCCTTGCTTGGGTGTAGGGCCTGATCAGAGCCTGGAGGTACTGCGGTGCCGTTCCCCTCACAGCTCCGTAGGCAAGCACCATGGTCTTGTAGCGGATGCGAGCTTCAACTGGAAGCCAGTGGAGAGAGCGGAGGAGCGGGGTGACGTGAGAGAACTTGGGAAGGTTGAACACCAGACGGGCTGCGGCGTTCTGGATGAGTTGTAGGGGTTTAATGGCACAGGCAGGGAGCCCAGCCAACAGCGAGTTGCAGTAATCCAGACGGGAGATGACAAGTGCCTGGATTAGGACCTGCGCCGCTTCCTGTGTGAGGCAGGGTCGTACTCTGCGGATGTTGTAGAGCATGAACCTACAGGAACGGGCCACCGCCATGATGTTGGTTGAGAACGACAGGGTGTTGTCCAGGATCACGCCAAGGTTCTTAGCGCTCTGGGAGGAGGACACAATGGAGTTGTCAACCGTGATGGCGAGATCATGGAACGGGCAGTCCTTCCCCGGGAGGAAGAGCAGCTCCGTCTTGCCGAGGTTCAGCTTGAGGTGGTGATCCGTCATCCACACTGATATGTCTGCCAGACATGCAGAGATGCGATTCGCCACCTGGTCATCAGAAGGGGGAAAGGAGAAGATTAATTGTGTGTCGTCTGCATAGCAATGATAGGAGAGACCATGTGAGGTTATGACAGAGCCAAGTGACTTGGTGTATAGCGAGAATAGGAGAGGGCCTAGAACAGAGCCCTGGGGGACACCAGTGGTGAGAGCGCGTGGCGAGGAGACAGATTCTCGCCACGCCACCTGGTAGGAGCGACCTGTCAGGTAGGACGCAATCCAAGCGTGGGCCGCGCCGGAGATGCCCAACTCGGAGAGGGTGGAGAGGAGGATCTGATGGTTCACAGTATCGAAGGCAGCCGATAGGTCTAGAAGGATGAGAGCAGAGGAGAGAGAGTTAGCTTTAGCAGTGCGGAGCGCCTCCGTGATGCAGAGAAGAGCAGTCTCAGTTGAATGACTAGTCTTGAAACCTGACTGATTTGGATCAAGAAGGTCATTCTGAGAGAGATAGCGGGAGAGCTGGCCAAGGACGGCACGTTCAAGAGTTTTGGAGAGAAAAGAAAGAAGGGATACTGGTCTGTAGTTGTTGACATCGGAGGGATCGAGTGTAGGTTTCTTCAGAAGGGGTGCAACTCTCGCTCTCTTGAAGACGGAAGGGACGTAGCCAGCGGTCAGGGATGAGTTGATGAGCGAGGTGAGGTAAGGGAGAAGGTCCCCGGAAATGGTCTGGAGGAGAGAGGAGGGGATAGGGTCGAGCGGGCAGGTTGTTGGGCGGCCGGCCGTCACAAGAAGCGAGATTTCATCTGGAGAGAGAGGGAGAAAGAGGTCAGAGCACAGGGTAGGGCAGTGTGAGCAGAACCAGCGGTGTCGTTTGACTTAGCAAACGAGGATCGGATGTCGTCGACCTTCTTTTCAAAATGGTTGACGAAGTCATCTGCAGAGAGGGAGGAGGGGGGGGGGGGGGGGAGGATTCAGGAGGGAGGAGAAGGTGGCAAAGAGCTTCCTAGGGTTAGAGGCAGATGCTTGGAATTTAGAGTGGTAGAAAGTGGCTTTAGCAGCAGAGACAGAGGAGGAAAATGTAGAGAGGAGGGAGTGAAAGGATGCCAGGTCCGCAGGGAGGCGAGTTTTCCTCCATTTCCGCTCGGCTGCCCGGAGCTCTGTTCTGTGAGCTCGCAATGAGTCATCGAGCCACGGAGCGGGAGGGGAGGACCGAGCCGGCCTGGAGGATAGGGGACATAGAGAGTCAAAGGATGCAGAAAGGGAAGAGAGGAGGGTTGAGGAGGCAGAGTCAGGAGAAAGGTTGGAGAAGGTATGAGCAGAGGGAAGAGATGAAAGGATGGAAGAGGAAAGAGTAGCGGGGGGAGAGAGAGCGAAGGTTGGGACGGCGCGATACCATCCGAGTAGGGGCAGTGTGGGAAGTGTTGGATGAGAGCGAGAGGGAAAAGGATACAAGGTAGTGGTCGGAGACTTGGAGGGGAGTTGCAGTGAGGTTAGTGGAAGAACAGCATCTAGTAAAGATGAGGTCGAGCGTATTGCCTGCCTTGTGAGTAGGGGGGAAGGTGAGAGGGTGAGGTCAAAAGAGGAGAGGAGTGGAAAGAAGGAGGCAGAGAGGAATGAGTCAAAGGTAGACGTGGGGAGGTTAAAGTCGCCCAGGACTGTGAGAGGTGAGCCGTCCTCAGGAAAGGAGCTTATCAAGGCATCAAGCTCATTGATGAACTCTCCGAGGGAACCTGGAGGGCGATAAATGATAAGAATGTTAAGCTTGAAAGGGCTGGTAACTGTGACAGCATGGAATTCAAAGGAGGCGATAGATAGATGGGTAAGGGGAGAGAGAGAGAATGACCACTTGGGAGAGATGAGGATCCCGGTGCCACCACCCCGCTGACCAGAAGCTCTCGGGGTGTGCGAGAACACGTGGGCGGACGAAGAGAGAGCAGTAGGAGTAGCAGTGTTATCTGTGGTGATCCATGTTTCCGTCAGTGCCAGGAAGTCGAGGGACTGGAGGGAGGCATAGGCTGAGATGAACTCAGCCTTGTTGGCCGCAGATCGGCAGTTCCAGAGGCTACCGGAGACCAGGAACTCCACGTGGGTCGTGCGCGCTGGGACCACCAGATTAGGGTGGCCGCGGCCACGCGGTGTGGAGCGTTTGTATGGTCTGTGCAGAGAGGAGAGAACAGGGATAGATAGACACATAGTTAACAGGGTACAGAAGAGGCTACGCTAATGCAAAGGAGATTGGAATGACAAGTGGACTACACGTCTCGAATGTTCAGAAAGTTAAGCTTACGTAGCAAGAATCTTATTGACTAAAATGATTGAAATGAAACAGTACTGCTGGAGTAGGCTAGCTGGTAGTGGCTGCGATGTTGACACTACACTAATCAAGTCGTTCCGTCGAGTGTAATAGTTTCTACAGTGCTGCTATTCGGGGGCTAGCTGGCTAGCTAGCAAGGTTGATTGCGTTCCGTTACTTTAAAAGAACGACAATAGCTGGCTGGCTAACCTAGAAAATCGCTCTAGGCTACACAATTGTCTTAGATACAAAGACGGCTATGTAGCTAGCTAGCTACGATCAAACAAAACAAACCGTTGTACTGTAATAGTTACTACAGTGCTGCTATTCGGGGGCTAGCTGGCTAGCTACGTTAGAAGAACGACAATAGCTGGCCAGCTAACCTAGAAAATCGCTCTAGGCTACACAATTGTCTTAGATACAAAGACGGCTATGTAGCTGGCTAGCTACGATCAAACAAATCAAACCGTTGTACTGTAATGAAGTGAAATGAAAATGTGATACTACCTGTGGAACGACGCGGAATGTTGACCGGGTAGTTGGAGTTCAATTCGGTAGAGGTTGGCTAGCTGTTGGCTAGCTAGCTAGCAGCATTACCTACGTTAAGGACGACAAATAGCTGGCTAGCTAACCTCGGTAAATTAAGATAATCACTCTAAGTCTACACACTCTAAACTGCACAATTATCTTGGATACGAAGACAACTATGTAGCTAGCTGACACTACACTAATCGAGTCGTTCAGTTGAGTGTAATAGTTTCTACAGTGCTAGTGGACAGTGGATGTTAGCTAGCTGCTTAGCTAGCTGCTGGGCAGATACGTTAGGACGACGAAATACGATAATTATGCAATTGTCGTTGATACAAAGACGGCTATGTAGCTGGCTAAGAAGAAATTGCTAAGATTAGACAAATCAAACCGTTGTACTATAACGAAATGTAATGAAAAGTTATAAAAAGTTATACTACCTGTGGACCGAAGTGTAGATGCGGCCGCTCGCTCCAACCGGAACCGGAAGTACTGAGCACATGCTCAGTACTCAAGCCTTTTAAGTAGAGAGAAACACATAGAAACTATCATGACAGTGAAACATAACACCACCAGACTATTCCTTCCTAGACCTTCTCTGGATCTTTTTTGGGGTGTTTCCCCTTTAAGAAGCCTTCTATGATGTGATGTTATACTGTGAGACTTATATTTCCCTCACTAACTTTAAACATTAGCTATCTGAGCAGCTAACCGATCGCTGCAGCTGTACATAGCCCATCTGTAAATAGCCCACCCAATCTACTTACCTCATCCCCATATTGTTTTTATTTAATTTTCTGCTCTTTTGCACACCAGTATTTCTACTTGCACATAATCATCTGCTCATCTATCACTCCATTGTTAATTTGCTAAATTGTAATTACTCCGCTACTATTGCCTATTTATTGCCTTACCTCCTCACGCCATTTTCACACACATTTCCATGTGTAACTCTGTGTTGTTGTTTGTGTCGCACTGCTTTGCTTTATCTTGGCCAGGTCGCAGTTGTAAATGAGAACTTGTTCTCAACTAGCCTACCTGGTTAAATAAAGGTGAAATAAAATAAAAAATACTTCTGTGTTCCATCTAACCATAGCCTGCCATTTTAAAGAGCGTGGGTCGTTTTCCAAGACTTTAAATCAACACCAAATGAATTGTGTCACTTCCTTCCTTCCACTGCTCCCATCCCCTCCCTCGACCACGCTCTCTCCAGATGCTGAACGAGACTGTTTCACGCCTTTCGGACCTCCACCCTACCCTGGCTGCCAGAGTGACACGGAAGCAGGCTGAGGTGCAGGAGAGTTGGGGCCTTCTCCAGGAGGGTAGCGGGTAAATATGGGTCCCGAAAGCTCATATCGTTTCTTTGTCTATTCTCTAATGCAGCGTTTCCCAATATCGGTCCTGGGGACCCCAAGGTGTGCACGTTTCGGTTTCTGGCCTTACACTACACAGCTGATTAAAATTATCAAATGTTGATGATTAGTTGATTATTTGAATCAGCAGTGAAGTGATTGGGCAAAAAAACATGTGCACCCTTTGTTTGGGAAACCCTGCTCTAATGGCACCCTATTCCCTATATACTGTAGTTAATTACTTTTGACCAAGGCCCATTCGACTCTGGTCAAAAGTAGTGCTATATATTATGGCAATATTTGCTATAAATGTAAGATCAATGTTTACAACATTCACACATGGTTCCCGTTTGGTTGGAGAATTTATTTTTTTATTTTTTTATTTTACCTTTATTTAACGAGGCAAGTCAGTTAAGAACAAATTCTTATTTTCAATGACGGCCTAGGAACAGAATGCCAATTGTAACATCATAACTCCTGAAACACCTGATTTAACTGTGACAGGGCTGGCCGATGCCCTTCACATAAAAAAGGTTTTAATAAAAGAACTGGAACGGTTTATTCCAAATTTTTATATTTATTTTCAATGAATATATAAATAGAAAATGGTAAAAACATGGACTAAAAGATAAGCCCAAGAATAAAATAATAATCTTCACTGGTCTATCCTTGCTTACCTCTCTTCCCCACTGGCACTCTCACACAAACATTTAAACATCTGTAGCTCGTTATCTCATTTATTGGGAGGGGCCTACAATTACCTCTTTAGCCAATACCTATTCAGACACAAACACTCAATTACTACACACTTCACTGGTTCAGGTGAAATGGTGGAATGAGATCTCAACTATGGCATGATATGAGTAATGTATGTTGAGCAGGAATCTGGAATACAATTAACATAGAAATAAACACTCACAAATACTATTTCAATTAGGGGCAAGGTTCAAATTTTCAAATGAGGATGTGTTCGCATCACTCAACTCTATTGAAGACTGTGTATATTTCCCTCCTGAATCCACCGTCTGAGAACTAGGGTGCTTACCTGTAGCCTATTTTCAGTGGTGGAAAAAGTACTTGTCATACTTGAGTAAAAGTAAAGATGTCTTAATGGGAAATTACAAAGTAAAAGTGAAATACTACTTGAGTAAAACTCAAAGTATTTGGTTTTAAGTATCAAACGTAAATGTAATTGATAAAATATACTTATCTATCAAAAGTAAAAGTAAAAAAATAAATAATTTCAAATTCATTTATATTAAGCAAACCAGACAGCACAATTTAAATGTTTTATTTTATTTACTTACGGATAGCCAGGGGACAACTCCAACACTCAGACATAATTTACAAACAAAACATTTGTGTTTTGTGAGTTCGGCAGATCAAAGGCAGTAGAGACTACCAGGGATATTCCTGTCCAGCTAATCATTCAACATGTAACAAGCACTTTTGGGTGTCAGGGAAAATGTATGGAGTAAAAAGTTCATTATTTTCTTTAGGAATATAGTGAAGTTACCCAAAAATGTATTTTTAATGTTTACTTAAGTACTTTACTCCATTGCTATTTTTCCCTCCATAAAACCGTTTACATTTGGTAGTGCTGAATAAAGTCAATGGAGGTCACCAATAACTGAGTTAGCGTGCCATTGCTACAGTATAACGATACAAAACGGGCAGCCCTTTTGACCCAACC
This sequence comes from Oncorhynchus masou masou, assembly GCF_036934945.1. Taxonomy (NCBI): domain Eukaryota; kingdom Metazoa; phylum Chordata; class Actinopteri; order Salmoniformes; family Salmonidae; genus Oncorhynchus; species Oncorhynchus masou. The sequence continues at coordinate 31,672,291 of NC_088216.1, read as the reverse complement.
CACATGTCGACTCCGAACTTTTCAACATGTTGATAAACATCACTTAACAGTTTACGTCAAGATGAACTCATGGAAAATGCATTGCAGATGAAAAGGTTTGATGTTTACAATTGGATTAATGGGAAACATACTCGGTGAATAAGATGATGTATTGTTTTCCTACTAACACTCTTGTTGTGTAACTAACAAGACATTCTGGCATTAGAGCCAATGCCCTAATGGCAACTGAAGCCGACATTGAAATGATCCTTGCCCTAATAATCCATAGTCTGAGTTTCACTCCCAGCAAATGCAGTCCAGATAATCGCCATGGAATCAATTCGGGGGAATTCTCTTTGTATTATGCAATGCTCTAACTTTAAGCATGACGCGGATTTCGCAAGCCCCTGTGTAAAAGTGTTCTGTGTAGGAGCTGGAGCGACAAGTGTATGCCAAAATTAGATATGGATGAATATAGAGAAAGACATTTTGGGGGGAGATTATACTATACGATAAACCTGCTCCTAATTTCTTTAGCAGATGTGTGCAGAGTGCCTCATAAGTATGGTATGGCCTAGTAACCAGGGATACAAACGGATGTAGCTTATAAAGCTTATTGAACAGAAGTATACTGGTCAGTTACCATGTTCGTCATTCAACTGTGGGTTTAATGCTCTTCTGCATTTAAAGTTACATTTTGTAAGTTTAATTACAGATGTTCTAGATCAGATTTTGAATTTAAACTGTATGGTTTACGGAGGCATATTTCTTAACATATTTCTGGACACATTTTTCTTAACACATTGAACCATAGAATCCTAAGTTTTAGGGCATTAAACTTTTGAAATATAAACAAATGACTTTTTGTTGTAAGGGCGGCAATGGGCTCTCTTCTGTCAAAACTGGAAATAGGTTTCCTTAACGGGCGCCAAGGAGAAAGAACGTTTGAATTAAAGACAACCGACAAGACACGACATACACAGTGTTCCTTTTTGATGGCGAGACTTCTGATTCCTCGCAGTTGTTCCCTCTCTGTTTGATAGTTTATTTGTAAAACAAAAGCACTTTCCTGAAACCATGACCTCACCCCTTCAGAGGGGGGTGACATCATTACTTTGTACCCCTGCCAGCCCCAGTCAGTCACTCCAAGGACAAAGCCTTCTGTCTGTTCATATTGTCATGGTTGCATAACATGTTGTTAGCTAATTCAGCATATCTGGTGGATCCAGTCAGTGTTGTTCATCCTTGGATTTCTGAGTCATGTGACACGTCTCCAAGCAGAAGTGCTCTAGACATGTTGAGGAGTGCTCAAACTTGTGGGTATGACTCAAAAACCCTAAAGAATACACAGTAAAACTGATTAAGAGGCATCTGCAGCTGCTACAAATGATCCACTTTGGACATATTGTCTCTGATGCATGACAATAGGTGCTAAGCCTTGGTTAAGTGGTATCACTCCCATCGCTATGTACCACGGCCCTGGAGACCAGAGTTAAATCTTTGTGTCCACCCTTCTGACCTCTCCCCCACATCGATCTACTCCTTGGTTTCCAATCTGCCTACATAAAAAGCACTAAATACAGTATGTGTTTTATTTTAACACTCCACACCACAATGCCTTTTTCTCATCTTGTTTGTGGTGCTGGAAATAAATGCCTCAAGAAAAATAATTTCCCTAGTATATCACTGGGGTGTACACACCAATGTTTGCTGTGGAGAATGAGCATAATATTGTTCATTGTAAAAGACTACTCCCGGACACACGATTACGTCTTGCATTCTTCTTCTTCTTCTTCTTATTATTATTGCCGTCAACGTTTCGGGCGGGGACTTTTCTCAAGACAATTTTGAGTCAGGTGTCTAACCGAAACAACAGCAAAAACAACGTGCAGAAGTACACTACCTTTCAAAAGTTTTTGAACTCCTACTCATTCAAGGGTTTTTCTTTATTTAGACTATTTTCTACATTGTATAATAATCATGTAGTAACCAAAAAAGTGTTAAACAAATCAAAATATATTTTATAATTGAGATTCTTCAAATAGCCACCCTTTCCCTTTGGTTGAGGTCGGGTGATTGTGGAGGACAGGTCATCTGATGCAGCACTCCATCACACTCCTTCTTGGTCAAATAGCCCATACACAGCCTGGGGGTGGGTTGGGGCATTGTCCAGTTGAAAAACAAATGATAGTCCCACTAAGCCCAAACCAGATGGGATATCGCTACAGAATGCTGTGGTAGCCATGCTGGTTAAGTGTGCCTTGAATTCTAAATAAATCACAGACAGTGTCACGAGCAAAGCATCTCCACATCATAAAACCTCCTCCTCCATGCTTTACAGTGGGAAACATACATGAGAGATCATCTGTTCACCCACACCACGTCGGTTGGAACCAAAAATCTCCAATTTGGACTTAAGACCAAAGGACAAATTTCTAGCCGTCTAATGTCCGTTGCTCGTGTCTCTTGGCCCAAGCAAATCTCTTCTTCTTATTGGTGTGCTTGAGTAGTGGTTTCTTTGCAGCAATTCAACCATAATGGCCTGATTCATAAAGCTTGATTCACACAGATGTGCCTGTTACTTGAACTCTGAAGCAGTTATTTGGGGTGCAATTTCTGAGGCTGGTAATTCTAATGAACTTATCCTCTGCAGCAGAAGTAACTCTGAGTCTTCCATTCCTGTGGCGGTCCTCATCAGAGCCAGTTTCATCATAGCGCTTAATGGTTTTTGCAACTGCACTTGAAGAAACTTTCAAAGTTCTTGAAATGTTCCGTGTTGACTGACCTTCATGTCTTAAAGTAATGATAGACTGTCGTTTCTCTTTGTTTATTTGAGCTGTTCTTGCCATAATTTGGACTTGGTCTTTTACCAAATAGGGCTACCTTCTGTATACCCCCCTACCTTGTCACAACACAACTGATTGGCTCAAACACATTAAGAAGGAAAGACATTTCTCAAATTAACTTTTAAGAAGGCATACCTGTTAATTGAAATGCAATCCAGGTGACTATCTCATGAAGCTGGTTGAGAGAATGCCTAGAGTGTGCAAAGCTGTCATCAAGGCAAATGTTGGCTATTTGAAAAACCTCAAATATAAAATATTTTTTCATTTGTTTAACACTTTGGTTACTACATATTTCCATATATGCTATTTAATAATGTTGATGTCTTCACTATTATTCTACAATGTAGAAAGTAATAAAAATAAAGAAAATCCCTTGAATGAGAGTGTGTTCTAAAACTTTTGACCGGTAGTTTATGTGCTGGATTGGTCTTTTACAGTGAGTTTGTTCTTGCTTTATCATGATTTTGGCCCATTCACTCACATGAACCATTCTATTTCATTACCAATGAAACTAGCACTGAGTGTCAACTGGCCTTACGGATGTGGTCGGGTAGGGTCACTATCATTGATAGAACCAGTGTTACAATAAGTAACCCATAATGTTTTGCCATGCAGGAGCGAGTGGCCAGATTTGCCCACCACCCTTGCCATAGACTTCTCCTGTGATGAACCTGGCCCACTGACTCAAACCAGAGATCCGGAACATGAGGCCCAGAGGATCATAGGAAAGGACATCAAAGAGGAACAGAACCCTCTCAAAGGGTTAGAGGTCAGCAGATCCATTTTTCAAATAACTAGGAAATTCTTGTTTAAAGTAGTTTAGTAGATAGTTCACCCAAATTACAAAATTACATGTAGGTTTCTTAACTTTTAAGGAGTCGATTAAAAACTAATATGTCATTTTGTAATATGGGGTGTAATTTGGGTAAACTGTAATGAAAAGAGGAACTCATCAGAATAGGTGGTACTTGATACCTCTGTAAAATAGTAGAATTACTCTAATTATATGACCTACTAATGACCTGTGTAATTTCCTTTTCTTTTAGAACATGAAAGACTGTGGGGTCCCCAGGAAGCTGACTGTTAGTCAAGTTGAAGAACAGCCTTCCAAAAGCTATGCCCGAGTCTCCTGTGACACCACCAGCAATGACTTGACTGGAAGACTGTGTGTGGAGAGGCAAAGGTATAGACGTTCATCAGCTTCTTGTTTTTTGAAACCAGATGAAATTGTCGATGACACTTTAAGCAGACAATTAAGTTAACGTAATGTTTTCTTGCTTTGCAGAAAGGACCAGACAACCCATTTGAACACTTGTTTTCCAGGTTGCCAATCAGAACTTGGTATTCAGTTGCAAAATTCTACCACATCTGCTGATAAGGTAGCTATGGACTGATTTCGGGTGTTTCTTGTGGTCTGCTACAACAGTACTAATACTTTAGAGTAAAAATCCAATGGCAATGTCCACATGATAAACAGGGTGTGTTGATTTTATCTGGGTTTACAACTTTGAAGGTTGTAAACATTGTACTGTAGTTTTCCTTTATTCATAATTGATTGAATTTGGGCCTGGATGCATCCCACTGGGATTACCAAACGTCACTTCCTCCTCTTGTTCTATCTCTTCCTCTCCTGTTTCCTCATTTCCTCTTCCTTTCCTGTTTCTTGATGGTTGAAGACTCGGTCATGGCTGAAAGACAACCTTGCTATGTCAACCCCCAGCCACCACACAGCCAGTCTGAGTGGTCCAGAGGTGACAAAAAACCTGTCAGCTGATATTTACCCGAACACGATCTGCTTAGACATGTCCAAGAAAGTACATCTTGTAGCTTTTCATTGCATAATATTCAGTCCTTGCAATGGTACTTATCGGGTTCAGAAAGATTTACATTGGGCAATATATACTGAACAAAAATATAAATGTAAAGTGTGGACTCATGTTTCATGAGCTGAAATAAAAGATCCCAGAATTTTTCCATTTGCACAAAAACCTTATTTCTCAATTTTGGGCACAAACTTGTTTACATCCATGTTAGTGAGCATTTCTCCTTTTCCAAGATAATCCATCCACCTGACAGGTGTGGCATATCAAAAAGCTGATTAAACAGCATGATCATTACGTAGGTCCACATTGTTGTAGGGACAATAAAAGACCACTCTAAAGTGTACAGTTTTGCCACACAACACAATGCCACAGATGTTTCAAGTTTTGAAGGAGAGTGAAACTGGTATGCTGACTGCAAGTATGTCCCCCAGAGCTGTTGCCAGATAATTGAATGTCCATTTCTCTACCATAAGCCACCTCCAATGTTGTTTTAGAGAATTTGGCAGTATGTCCAGCCGGCCTCACAACCGCAGACCATGTGTAACCATGCCAACCCAGGACATCCACATCCAGCTTCTTCACCTGTGGGATCGTCTAAGACCAGCCACCCGGACAGCTGATGAAACTGTGGGTTTGCAAAACCGAAATAAATTTTGCAAAAACTATCAGAAACCGTCTCAGGGAAGCTCATCTGCTTGCCCTTCATCCTCACCAGGATCTTAACCTGACTGCAGCTCGGTGTCGTTACCGACTTCAGTGGGCAAATGCTCACCTTAGATGGCCACTGGCACACTGGAGAAGTGTGTTTTCATGGATGAATCCCGGTTTTAACTGTACTGGGCAGATGGCAAATAGTGTGTATGGCGTTGTGCGATTGAGTGGTTTGCTGATGTCAACGTTGTGAACAGAGTGCCCCATGGTATCGGTGGGGTTATGCGGTTATGCTGTTGACATCAGCAAATCGCTCAGCCAAAGCAATAAGCTACGGACAACAAACAAAACCGATGGCAATTTGATGAGATCCTGAGACCCATTGTCGTGCCATTCATCCGACGCCATAATCTCATGTTTCAGCGTTAAAATGCACAGCCCTGTGTCGCAAGGATCTGTACACAATCATTGGAAGCTGCAAATGTCCCAGTTCTTCCATGGCCTGCATACTCACCAGACATGTCATTCATTGAATGTTTGGGAATACGACAGTGTGTTCCAGTTCCCGCCAATATCCAGCAACTTCGCACAGCCAGTGAAGAGGATTGGGACAGCATTCCACGGGCCACAATCAACAGCCTGATCAGCTCTATGCAAAGGAGATGTGTCTTGCTGCATGAGGAAAATGGTGCTCACACCAGATACTGACTGGTTTTCTGATCCATGCCCCTACATTTATTAAAGGTATCTGTGACCAACAGATCCATATCTGTATTTCCAGTCATGTGAAATCTATAGATTAGGGCCTAATTAATTAATTTCAATTGAATGACTTCCTTATATGAACTGTAACTTGGTAAAACCTTTGAAATTGTTGCATGTTGCCTTTATATTTTTGTTCAGTATATGTATGATGAGATTTGCAGGGTCTATCAGAGTCGGGGTCATTAATTCTGGCAAAGGGTTTAAATTGATCTGATAAATCAAGGACACTACTTTCACTATCAGGATTATCCAATTCGTTAATATAATTTACAATTTTAGAAATGTATAAATGTGACTGTTAAAATGGAAAAGATTTTATTTTATCCAACAAAATGACACACTAGACTAGAGCAAACATTAATGTTCATTGCTTTGGGACAGGAAAAGCCAGAGTCAACCCAAGGCCAGCGCCAAGATTGTGTGAAGATGGAAGACCTCCTTGGCCAAGTGGAAACGTTATGGGAAGTTCTGAGGAGAAGACTTCATAGAAGCATGATTTATTCAAACAGCTCTGAGAGGCTCAAGTTTGAGGTATTGATTATTTGTGTCTACATTTACATTTAAGTCATTTAGCAGACGCTCTTATCCAGAGCGACTTACAAGTTAATTTTTACCTTTATTTAACCAGGCAAGTCAGTTAAGAACACATTCTTATTTTTCAATGACGGCCTGGGAACAGTGGGTTAACTGCCTGTTCAGGGGCAGAACGACAGATTTGTACCTTGTCGGCTCGGGGGTTTGAACTCACAACCTTCCGGTTACTAGTCCAACGCTCTAACCACTAGGCTACCCTGTCTACATACTGGTCTGGGCTTGTATTCATAGTGTCTTAAAGTATGAGTGTTGATGTAGGATCAGTTATGTATTTTAGATAATTAGTATGATTATATGGATAGGGGGACCTGACCCTAGATCAGTACTCCTATTCTGAGACGCTCTTTGGTCCCCAGAGGGCAATTTATGCAGCATTGAAGACAAATCCATGCTATCCTTTGTAGAGGGATGACAATCATGAGACAGACAAGGATCGGCTCGAGGGATGCCTTTCAGAATACAGTGCAACCACGGAAAACGTGCAATTCTGGAGCGTCCCAGATGTCAAGGATCTCTCTGAGACATTGGAGGAAAACGACAGAGGAATGCTGACAGAGCTACTGAGGTGTCTTGACCAGGATGAACATTTTGATCATTGTGAGGTAGAGCGACAGGTAAGGTTTCAACCTTATCCGTTTACGCGGTTTTCCAATATCGCTTTATTCATGTCCTTTTTGCAACTCTGTTTTCTCAAACCTCCGTAAAAGGAAGGTGGGGGTGTGTATTTTTTCTAGATACAGACACTCCCACTAAAACTCCCATTAGACCTCAACAAGACATGGTCACTGGCCTTGCAGGCAAAGCTAACCACACTCCATTTCTATCACCAGATAACTTATTAGATTAATACAACCACAATCTATCAAAATACTGAGTAATTTATTTGACTATCATGGCAGACCCTTACTGGACAAATGGATGACCAAGGGTGCATGGACTACCCTATGGAGGACCTTGGTGAAGCAGTGGAGAAAAGAGGACATTCCCTCTATCAAAGTCAAGACACCCAAGAACTTATGAGTCAGGTAGGAGTTGATTGAACAGTTTTTTATTTGGATGTGCACTTCTGTAGTTGGTAGAGCATGGTTCTTGCAACGCCAGGATAGTGGGTTTGAATCCCAGGACCACCCGTAAGTAAAAAAATGCACGCTTGACTGTAAGTCCGTTTGGAGAAAAGTGTCTGCTAAATGGCATATATTATTGTTTTCTGTTACTTTGAACAAAAAAACAGCACATATTAGCACCCTGTGCTTGTAGAGTTTTTTTGAAACTGAACAATAGCAACAGAAACATAGCCTGATTTTACGAGCATTGACTGGTAGTGCAACCAATCAATGCTCGTAAAATCAGGCTGTTTCTGTTACTATTGTTCAGTTTGCAAAAATAAAATCTGTGATGCCCCATCTTTTCTCTCCTTTCCTCTCCTCTCTTCTACTAGCACTCAACACTGACGCTGCGCATCAACCAGCTCTTGTCCAGGTGTGCAGAGTTCAGCATGGACCTTCTGGACACTGAGACGGACATGGCAGTCAGATGTGAGCCCTATAGTTCTGAACTCAAGGGACTGCAGGAGCAACAGGATGAGCTAGAGGTATTTACAGTATATGTATATACACAACCAAACGTTTGAGGTCACTTAGAAATGTCCTTGTTTTTTAAAGAAAAGCAATTTTGTCCATTAAAATAACATCAAATTGATAAGAAATACAGTGTAGACATTGTTAATGTTGTAAATAACTATTGTAGCTGGAAACGGCATATTTTTTATGGAAAATCTACAAAGGCATACAGAGGCCCATTATCAGCAAACATCACTCCTGTGTTCCAATGGCATGTTGTGTTAGCTAATCCAAGTTTAGCATTTTAAAGGCTAATTGATCATTAGAAAACCCCTTGCAATTATGTTAGCACAGCTGAAAACTGTTGTTCTGATTAAAGAAGCAATCAAAAAGAAGGCCAGCATCCCGGAGTCACCTCTTCACTGTTGACATTGAGACTGGTGTTTTGCTGTTTAATGAAGCTGCCCCCCAAAAATTGATTTTCTTTCAAAAACAGGGACATTTCTAAGTGACCCCAAGGTTTTAAACGGTTGTGTACACACACACAGGCAAGAAAAAATGTGAACCTGGATTTTTGAAAATGTCCTAAAATTTGATCTGATCTTCATCTAAGTCACAACAATAGACAGTCTGCTTCAACCAACACACAGTGTTTTCATGTCTTTATTGAACACACCGTGTAAACATTCGTAGTGTAGGGTGGTAAAAGTATGTGAACCCTTGGATTTAATAACTGGTTGACCCTCCTTTGGCAGCAATAAACTCAACCAAATGTTTTTTGTAGTTGCAGAACAGACATGCACAACGGTCAGAAGGAATTTTGGACTATTCATCTTTACAAAACTGTTTCAGTTCCGGAATATTCTTAGGATATCAGGTGTAAACAGCTCTCGAGGTCAGGCCACAGCATTTTAAATCGGGTTGAAGTCAGGACTCTGACTGGGCCACTCCAGAAGGCATATTTTCTTCTATTGAAGCCATCCTGTTGTTGATTTACTTTGGTGTTTTGGATCGTTGTCCTGTTGCATCACCCAACTAATGTTTAGCTTCCATTGGCAGACAGATAACCTTGCATCTCTAGCAAAATATCTTGATAAACTTGGGAATTGATTTTTCCATCAATGATTGCAAGATGTCCAGGTCCTGAGGCAGCAAAGCAGCCCCAAACCATGACGCTCCCTCCATCATACTTTACAGTTGGGATGAGGTTTTGATGTTGGTGTGCTGTGCCTTTTTTTCTTCACACATAGTGTTGTGTTCCTTCCAAATAATATTTTGCAAGAAGCGCCGTAGAACATCCAGGTGCTCTTTTACGAACTTCAGATGTGCAGCAATGTTTTTTTGGACAGAGGTGGCTTCTTCCATGGTGTCCTCCCATGAACACCATTCTTATTTAGTGTTTTAAGTATTGTAGACTTGTCAACAGAGATGTTACCATGTCCCAAAGATTTCTGTAAGTCTTTAGCTGACACTGTAGGATTCTTCTTAACCTCATTGAGCATTCGGCGCTGTGCTCTTGCAGTCATCATTGCAGGACGAGGGCTGAAATTCCTCCACTTATAGACAATTTGTCTTACTGTGGACTGATGAACATCAAGGCTTTTAGAGATACTTTTGTAACCGTTTCCAGCTTTATACAAGTCAACCATTCTTAATCTTAGGTCTTGTCTTCGAGGCATGTTTCACATCAGGCAGTGCTTCTTGTGAATAGCAAACTAAAGTGTTGTGAGTGTTTTTTACAGGGCAAGGCAGCTCTAACCAACATCTCCAATCTCGTCTCATTGATTGGACTCCAGGTTAGCTGACTCCAATTAACTTTTGGAAAAGTCATTAGCCGAGGTGTTCACATACTTTCTCCAACATACACTGTGAATGTTTAAATCATGTATTCAGTATAGATAAGGAAAATACAATGATTTGTGTGTTATTACTTTAAGCACACTGTGTTTGTTGTGACTATGATGAACAGCTCAAATAAGCAAAGAGAAACGACAGTCCATTACTTTAAGACATGAAGGTTGGTCAATACGAAATACGCAAAACCAAGCACTATGATGAACCTGGCTCTCATGAGGACTGCCACAGGAAAGGAAGACCCAGAGTTCCCTCTGCTGCACAGGATGTTTCATTAGCTTTACCAGCCTCAGAAATTGCAGCCCAAATAAATTAAGACACATCAACATCACAATTAAGACACATTAACATCAACTGTTCAGAGGAGACTGCGTGAAAAAAAACAATACTAAAGGACATCAATAATAAGAAGAGACTTGCTTGGGCCAAGAAACTCAAGCCATGGACTGGTGGAAATCTGTCGTTTGGTCTGATGAGTCGAAATTTGAGATTTTTGGTTCCAACCGCCTTGTCTTTGTGAGACGCAGAGTAGGTGAACAGATGATCTCCACATGTGTAGTTCCCACCGTGAAGCATGGAGGAGGAGGTGTGATGGTGCTTTGCTAGTGACACTGTCTGTGATTTATTTAGAATTCAAGGAACACTTAACCAGCATTGCTACCACAGCATTCTTCAACGATACACCATCCCATCTGGTTTGGGCTTAGTGGGACTATCATTTGTTTTTCAACAGGATAATGACCCAACCCACCCCCAGGCTGTGTAAGGGCTATTTGACCAAGGAGAGTGATGGAGTGCTGCATCAGATGACCTGGCCTTCACAATCACCCAACCTAAACCCAATTGAGATGGTTTGGGATGAGTTGGACCATAGAGTGAAGGAAAAGCAGCCAACAAGTTCTCAGCATATGTGGGAACTACAAGACTGTTGGAAAATCATTCCAGGTGAAGCTGGTTGAGAGAATGGCAAGGGTGTGCAAAGCTGTCATCAAGGCAAAGGATGGCTATTTAAATTATACATATATTTGGATTTGTTTAACACTTTTTTGGTTACTACATGATTCCATATGTGTTATTTCATAGTTTGTCTTCGCTATTATTTTACAATGTAAAAAAAGTCTAAATAAAGAAAAACCCTTGAATGAGTAGGTGTGTCCAAACTTTTGACTGGTACTGTATCAGATGACAGATCCCGGGAATCAAACCCACTATCCTGGCGTTGCAAGCACCATGCTCTACCAACTGAGCTACAGAGGACCACATCCAAATGAAAAACTGTTCAGTCAACTTCTACCTGACTCACAGGTTCTTGGGTGTCGTCACTTTGATAGAGGGAATGTCCTCTTTTCTACACATATACAGTGGCAAGAAAAAGTATGTGAACCCTTTGAAATTACCTGGATTTCTGCATACATTAGTCAAACAATTTGGTCTGATCTTCATCTTTGCCATAATATTGGAAAAGCATTACAGGTGAAGCTGGTTGAGAGAATGCCAAGAGTGTGCAAAGCTGTCATCAATGCAAATGGTGGCTACTTTGAAGAATCTCAAATCTATTTTGATTTGTACAACACTTTTTTGGTTACTACATGATTCCATATGTGTTATTCATAGTTTTAATGTCTTCACTATTACTCTACAATCTAGAAAATAGTGTAAATAAAGAACAACCCTTGAATGAGTAGGTGAGTCCAAACATTTGACTTGTACTGTATGTATGTATGTATGTATGTATGTATGTATGTATGTATGTATGTATGTATGTATGTACGAATGTACGTACACACACACACACACACACACACACACACACACACACACACACACACACATACGATGTCGGGAGTTTACATATACTTAGGCTGGAGTCATTACAACTTGTTTTTCAACCACTAAACAAATATCTTGTTAAACTATAGTTTTGGCAAGTCGGTTAAGACATCTACTTTGTACATAACACAAGTAATTTTTCCAACAATTGTTTACAGACCGGTTATTTCACTTATAATTCACTGTATTACAATTCCAGTGGATCAGAAGTTTACATATACTAAGTTGACTGTGCCATTAAAAGGCTTGGAAAATTCCAGAAAATGATGTCATGGCTTTGGAAGCTCCTGATAGGCTAATTGACATCATTTGAGTAAACTGGAGGTATACCTGTGGATTTATTTCAAGACCAACCTTCAAACTCATTGCCTCTTTGCTTGACATCATAAAATCAAAATAATTCAGCCAAGACTTCAGAAAAAATGTCTGGTTCATTCTTGGGAGCAATTTCCAAACGCCTGAAGGTACCAAGTTCATCTGTACAAACAATAGTACACAAGTATAAACACCATGGGACCCCTTAGCTGTCATACTACTCAGGAAGGAGACATGTTCTGTCTCCTAGAGATGAATGTACTTTGGTGTGAAAAGTCCCAGAATCCCAGAACCACAGCAAAGGACCTTGTGAAGATACTGGAGGAAACAGGTACAATAGTAGCTTTATCCACAGTAAAACAAGTCTATCGACATAACCTGAAAGGCCGCTCAGCAAGGAAGAAGCCACTGCTCCAAAACCACCATTAAAAAAAGCCAGACTACGTTTTGCAACTGCACATGAGGACAAATATTGTACTTTTTGGAGATATGTCCTTCGGTCTGATGAAACAGAAATAGAACTGTTTGGCCATAATGACGATCGTTATGTTTGGAGGAAAAATGGGGAAGCTTGCAAGCTGAAGAACACCATCCCAACCGTGAAGCACGGGGGTAGCAGCATCATGTTGTGGGGGTGCTTTGCTAGAGGAGGGACTGGTGAACTTCACAAAATAGATAGCATCATGAGGAAAGGAAAATTGTGTTGATATATTGAAGCAACATCTCAAGACATCAGTCAGGAAGTTAAAGCTTGGTCGCAAATGAGTCTTCTAAAGGGACAATGACCCCAAGCATACTTCCAAAGTTGTGGCAAAATGGTTTAAGGACAACAAAGCCATGGTATTGGAGTTGCCAAAGCCCTGACCTCAATCTTATAGGAAATGAAAAAGCATGTGCTAGCAAGGAGGCCTACAAACCTGACACAGTTACACCTGCTCTGTCAGGAGAAATGGGCCAAAATTCACTCAACTTATTGTGGGAAGCTTGGGGAAGGCTACCTGAAAGGTTTGACCCAATTTAAGCAATTTAAAAGGCAATGCTACCAAATACTAATTGAGTGTATGTAAACCTTTTATACACCTTTATTTAACTAGGCAAGTCAGTTAAGAACAATTTCTTATTTTCAATGACAGCCTAGGAACAATGTGTTAACTTCCTTGTTCAGGGGCAGAACAACAGATTATTACCTCGTCAGCTCAGGGATTTGATCTCGCAACCTTTCAGTTACTAGTCCAACACTCTAACCACTGCCGCCCAGAAACTTCTGACCCACTAGGAATGTAATGAAAGAAATGAAAGCTGAAATAAATTGTTCTCTTGTGTTATTCTGACATTTCACATTCTTAAAATAAAGTGGTGATCCTAACTGACCTAAAAAGGACATTTTTACTAGGATTAAATGTCAGGAATTGTGAAAAACTTACACCTTGGACAAACACATTTAAAGTATGTAAACTTCCGACTTCAACCATACATACATGCAGTCATGGCAAAAACTTTTGAGAATGACATATATTCATTTCCACAAGGTTCACTGCTTCAGTGTAGATATTTTTTGTCAGATGTTACTATGGATAATTACAAGCATTTCATAAGTGTCAAAGGCTTTTATTGACAATTACATGATGTTGATGCAAAGAGTCAATATTTGCAGTGTTGACCCTTCTTTTTCAAGACCTCTCTGCACTCCGCCCTGGCATGCTGTCAATTAACTTCTGGGCCACATCCTGACAGATGGCAGCCTATTCTTGCATAATCAATGCTTGGAGTTTGTCAGAATTTGTGGTGTTTTGTTTGTCCAACCGCCTCTTTAGGATTGACCACAATTTCTCAATGGGATTAAGGTCTGGGGAGTTTCCTGGCCATGGACTCAAAATATCAATGTTTTGTTCCCCGAGCCACTTAGTTATCACTTTTGCCTTATTGCAAGGTGCTACATCATGCTGGAAAAGGCATTGTTAGCCACCAAACTGTTCCTAGATGGTTGGGAGAGGTTGCTCTCAGAGGATGTGTTGGTACCATTCTTTATTCATGGCTGTGTTCATAGGCAAAATTGTGAGTGAGCCCACTCCATTGGCTGAGAAGCAATCCCACACATGAATGGTCTCAGGATGCTTTACTGTTGGCATGACACAGGACTGAGGGTAGCGCTCACCTTGTCTTCTCCGGACAAGCTTTTTTCAGGATGCCCCAAACAATCGGAAAGGGGATTCATTAGAGAAAATGACTTTACCTCAGTCCAATCCCTGTACCTTTTGCAGAATATCAGTCTGTCCCTGCTGTTTTTCCTGGAGAGAAGTGGCTTCTTTGCTGCCCAACTTGACACCAGGCCATCCTCCAAAAGTCTTTGCATCACTGTGCATGCAGATGCACTCACATCTGCCACCTGCAAGCTCTGTGCTGCTGGTGCCCCAATTCCGCAGCTGAATCAACTTTAGGAGATGTTCCTGGTGGTTGCTGGACTTTCTTGGGCGCCCTGAAGCCTTCTTCACAACAATTGAACCGCTCTCCTTGAAGTTCTTGATGATCCGATAAATGGTTGATTTAAGTGCAATCTTACTGGCAGCTTCCTTGCCTGTGAAGCCCTTTTTGTGCAAAGCAATGATGACGGCACGTGTTTCCTTGCAGGTAACCATGGTTGACAGAGGAAGAACAATGATTCCAAGCACCACCCTCCTTTTGAAGCTTCCAGTCTGTTATTCGAACTCGTTCAGCATGGCAGAGTGATCTCCAGCCTTGTCCTCGTCAACACTCACACCTGTGTTAATGAGAGAATCACTGACATGATGTCAGCTGGTCCTTTTGTGGCAGACCTGAAATGCAGTGGAAATGCTTTTTGCTGATTTAGTTAATTTGCATATCAAAGAGGGACTTTGCAATTCATCTGATCACTCTTCATAACATTCTGGAGTATATGCAAATTGCCATCATACAAACTGAAGCAGCAGACTTTGTGAAAATTAATACTTGTGTCAATCTCAAAACGTTTGGCCACGACTGTACATACATACACTACCGGTAAAAAAAAATTGAACACCTACTTATTCAAGGGGTTTTCTTTATTTTAATATTATTATTTAATAATATTATTATTGTGCACAGCCTCATGGATCTCCCAGTCATGGCCAGCTGTGACACAGCCTGGGATCAAACCCGGGTCTGTAGTGTTGCCTAAAGCACTGCGATGCAGCGCCTTAGACCGCTGCTCCACTCGGGAGGCCGGCCTCCATCATTTTTAAATGGAAGAAGTTTGGAACCAACAAAACTCTTCCTAGAGCTGGCCACCCGGACAAAAACTGAGCAATCGGGGGAGAAGGGCCTTGGTCAGGTAGGTGAACAAGAACCCAATAGTCACTTTGACAGAGCTCCAGAGTTTCTCTGTGGAGATGGGAGAACCTTCCAGAAGGACCTTCTGCAGCACTCCTCCAATCAGGCCTTTAATGGTAGAGTGGCCAGATGGAAGCCACTCCTCAATAAAAGGCACATGACACCCCACTTGGAGTTTGCCAAAAGGCACCAAAGGACTTGGACCATGAGAAACAAGATTCTCTGGTCTAATGAAACCAAGATTGAATTATTTGGCCTGAATGCTAAGCGTCACTTCTGGAGGAAACATGACACCATCCCTATGGTGAAGCATGGTGGTGGCAGAATCATGCCGTGGGATGTTTTACAGCGGCAGGGAATGGGAGACTAGTCAGGATCGAGGCGAAGTACAGAGAGATCCTTGATGAAAACCTGCTCCAGAGCACTCAGGACCTTAGACTGGGGTGAGGGTTCACATTCAAACAGGACAACGACCCTAAGCACACAGCCGAGACAATACAGGAATGGCTTCGGGACAAGTCTCAATATCCATGACTGGCCCAGCCAGAGGCCGGACTTGAACATCTCTGGAGAGACCAGAAAATAGCTGTGCAGCGATGCTCCCGTTCCAACCTGACAGAGCTTGAGAGGATCTGGAGAGAAGAGAAGAGAAACTCCCCAAATACAGGTGTGCCAAGCTTGAGGCATCATACCCAAGAAGACTCGAGGCTGTAATCATGAAAACATGTTTTTGCTTTGGGGTACTGTGTGTAGGCTGATGAGGGGGAAAAACAATTTCATCCATTTAGAATAAGTCTAACGTAACAAAATGTGGAAAAAGTCAAGGGGTCTGAATACTTTCTGAATAGTCCACTGTCTTCAGAGATCGTGTATGCTTCAGTTTGCTTTAACTCTCTATTGCATTGTATTCAACTTTTTTTCTTTGAATTGTCAGATCTCATCTCAGATTCATAGACTTTACACTTGTGTTAAAATTAAAGGGATAGTTCTCTCAAACTATCCAGCAGATACCTGTCAATAGTGTATGCTTGGCTATGCAGTCATGGTACATGAGTTCAATCATACTAGCCCTCTATAGAATGAGACGTGAAAAAATATAGATTTTGTTTTCATAGCAGAATGCTAACCGATGTCCATTATCTAGCATAAGATTATGACAGACGTTATTATTTCAGGACTCGCTAAATTTGATTGGTTTTGAGCCTCTGTCAGGCTTAAACTCTGATGCAAGAATATTCAAGTCACCTGCAAAAGTGTAATTTTTCCACATAAAACATACAGTATGATCTTCTTTCAGAAGGACTACCAGGTCATAAAAGAGGAGGTGGAAGAGATGGAGGGAATGGCTTTGCGACTACAGGTTCTACTACCTGACATGACAGGGGCTTTGGGAGAGGACATCCATGCGACCCAGCAAGCTTGGGAGGAGTTGGGCTTGAGCATGGCAGAGAACCAATGCAACCTCCAACAATTTCAGCAACTGCAAGACTTTCTTAGGGCCTACCTGGCCATGATGTGAGCAATTACACATACAGTATGATGTCAAATATTGTTCTTGGTACAATTGGTTCTTGATACAACAGAAATGTTGTGCCTGTTTTGTCCTGAATAATGCACATGTATATGTTTAGTGCTCATGAATATGTTTATTATGTTTATTGTAATAACCACAATGTACTTACTGAGCCCCTCCTCTCTCTCTTTTTCTTTCTCTCGCTCTCTCTCTCTCTCTCTCTCTGATGTCTCCCCTACAGCTCATGGACAGAGGACACACAGACTTGCATTTTCTCAGAGGCTTCAGTCCATCAGTGGAGATTGGCAGAATCGAGTGTTCCAACTGAGTTGGATCTGAGGATAGAGCAGAAGTTTGACGAGTTTGACAAGCTCGCTGCTGCTGGGCAGAAGATTATCAAGGAGCGACATCACTTGGCAGATATTGTGAGTTCTTTTACAACAGGGGTCACAAACATATTTTGCCCTGTGGACCACAGCCTTTGAAAAGACTGTAATTAACTCAATGATTTGTACTTTCACTTGTTTAAAAAAAAAAATGGAACGAGTCTAGTTGCACAAACCCCAATGACCCAACCATTGGAAGAGACAGAACATATCTGGCAACTGTTTTATACAGATAAAGGAGAGGACTGAGGAACTGCAAAGCATTCTGGGATGGATCCTGGTATACTGGAGGGCACAGAAAGACCAGCTGGGTCGGGAGAGGTCAAGCGATTCAAGAAGAAGTGATTCCCCTCAAGGAGACGCAACCAGATTTTCACAAGGTCAACCCCAGGTAGGATATCCCTGCCACCACCTAAAAAATGTATAACAATTATAATAATGATAAATGAATAAATTTAAAAAAGCATATCCCTGCTTTCACACCAATATATTTATTCGTTATAATAAATTATTTCAGAAAAATAATGTTCTATTGAAATTAGACACATTCAAAGCACTGAACTACATCGCTGTTGTGAAGCTACCGTAATAATGTGTATAGAAGACCAAATGCTCTCTGATGATATTCTAACTGCCCAGATCTTGCTCCTAAGGATCAAGGCTTATTGCACAAAACCTAAAAATATATATTTGAGTTATTGAACAAAAACTTTGGTTTTCTTTGCAGAATCTATCCTCTCTGGCAGAACACAAGTCCTCTGAAAGCCTTTCCACAAAGCACAGGCTCATGATGGCGAGCCAGTTTGAAGGACCACAAAAATCCCAACCAGGGATAGGTCACCATGCAGAAAACTTTGCCAATCCAGTAAACGAAACACGACACGTCCCCTTGGCTGTGGTAGTCAACTCGCCCAGTATTATCCTTGAAGAGCCCTGTGCTACTGTCACCCCACTGGGCAGCAGCATCAACCTCATCCTCAGTTTTGACCAACAGCCACCAGGGGGCGGTCTGCAACAGGGGCCAGTGGAGCCAAAGCAGGCAGTGGAACCTGTGCATAGGGTGAGTACAGATCACCACATATTCATATCTACATACCACAAGACAACATCAACCAAATTAAAAAGGGAGGATGCAAAGTTTTGGACAACAGTCAGATTTGAATTCTGTTGCTGTTGATGCAATCTCCATAGACAAACATTGGCAGTAGAATGGCTCGTACTGAAGAGCTCAATGACTTTCAGTGTGGCACCATCATAGGATGCCACCTTCCAAACAAGTCAGTTTTCAAATTTCTGCCCTGCTAGAGCTGCCCTGGTCAACTGTAAGTGGAACCGTCTAGGCACAACAACGGCTCAGCCATGAAGTGGTAGGCCCCACAAGCTCACAGAACGGGACCGCCGAGTGCATAAGCACTGGAAAAATCGTCTCACCTTGGTTACAACATTGACTACAGAGTTCCAAACTGCCTCTGGAAGCTATGTCAGCACAAGAACTGTTTGTCGGGAGCTTCATGAAATTGGTTTCCATGGTCGAGCAGCCACACACAATCACACTTCACCATGTGGCAGTCTGCCAAACAAATCGGGGTTTCGCGGATGCTACCTGCCCTAATGCATAGTGCCAATTGTAAAGTTTGGTAGAGGAGGAATCATGGTCTGGGGCTGTTTTTCATGGTTCAGCCTTGGCCCCTTAGTTACAGTGAAGTGAAATCTTAACACTACAGCATACAATGACATTCTAGACGATTGTGTGCTTCCAACTTTGTGGCAACAGTTTGGGGAAGGCGCTTTCCAGTTTAAGCATGACAATGTCCCCGGGCACAAAGCGAGGTCCATACAGAAATGGTTTGTCGAGATCGATGTGGAGAAACTTGACTGGCCTGCTCATAGCCCTGAACTCAACCCCTTTGAACACCTTTAGGATGAATTGAATATCTAGTTGAAAGCCTTCCCAGAGGAGTGGAGGCTGTTATAGCAGCAAAGGTGGGGACCAACTCCATATTAATGCCCATGATCTTGAATGAGATGTTTGACGAGCAGGTGTCCACATACTTTTGTAAACTGCCATGCAGTGTATTTCAAGGCCGACAAACCTATCCCCACAGCTAATAATACAAAACATCTTGTAGAACCTCAAGACGTTCAGGCACATTTCTATTGTGTTTATCTTTAAAAGCTTTAGATTGGGACTGGGATAGGGAGAGCTGATCCTAATGGCTTAGAGTAGCTATTTGTAAAGGAATGTGGTGTAAGATTTCTGTCCCCCATTCCAGAAGTGGTAGTTCATCAACTTGGCTCACACTCAGTGGATTAGTCATGGTCAAGCCATTGCCACTGCAGCTGGGTATGAGACCACCTCATCTCCATGTGATTTTCATAAGGTTTGCGGAATGTAAGATCCAATTTTGAAGGCTTGCAGCTGAAGTGATGTCTTAAAATAACGTACAGTATTTTTATACAGAATCAACTACATATTTCATAAAGTGTGCACTAGTATCAGAAATTGGTTCTCCGTAAATGAATCTAAGATGTCTTTGATCATGGTTGCATAAGCATTTAATTTCAAGGAACATGAAAGTCACCTTTTGCAGAGTTTTGTATTTTAATACATCTAATTATCTTAATCTTTTTCAGGTGAGCACCTATCTGCAAGTCACAGATGGAAGTCCTGTTTTTGAAGACGTGGCATCGTCTCATGTTGCTGACACGAGCCACGTGTCAACCACCTTTTCCACAAGCTCAATCAACGCTACTTTCATTCCCCAAGTCAGGACTGTCTTGCTCCCCACCTTACCCAGAACCAGTTCCACCTCTACCTTAAACCTGAAGGGACCGATGAAGAGGAGGAAGAAAATGACACACAGACACACTGTGACTGGAATTGTCGCAATGCCCAAGCCAGAGGGGGTTACTACCGCGCCCACCAATGTCAAACACAGGGCTTACACCTGGCCACTGGAGGATAAGAAGGAATGTCATGCCACACAAGGGAGTCCAGGTAATACAGAACTCCAACTGTATATCAAAAATAATTCCGTGGTGAGTGTCATGGATGGCAACTCTCCAGGCACGTCAAGCATTCCTACCATCCAGGGGCATTTCTTGCATGGGCCCAGTGAGATGACCTTTAGGCAAGACAAGAGCCACTATGGCATTATCCATCTTGGGTCGATGTTGAGTTTTGACCTGCCCAAGGATTGGGGAAAAATCTCACAGATAAGTGCAAAAGACCTCACAACTGAGAAAGTGCCTTTTGAAGCCAATGGGGACCATGCCAGTCCACCTTTGAATCTGTACAGACCATCAGGCTCAAACACACTCGGTCAGACTCACGTATCGTCCAAAGTAATTGGACAGACTTTTGCCCTCAGTCCAGAGAAGGAAAGGCATCTTGAAGCTGATGGGGACTGTAGACCGTCAGGCTCAAATACACTCAGTCTAACTCAGAAAGTGATTGGGCAGAATTTCACCCTCAGTCCAGGAGAGGAAAGTATATGTGAAACAGGGGACTTTGCTGTTCAAAATGGTTCACCTTTGAATCTATGCAAATTGGCAAACTCAAATACACTCAGTCAGACTCACAAAGTGATTGGACATACTTTTGCCCTCAGTCCAAAAGAAGAAAAGAGCTGCGAAGCAGCTAGGCAGGACTCGCAGAAGGTCAGCTCAGAGTCTGTTTCTCTTTTGGTTCAGTGTCTCTCTCTACCTGAGAAAGACAACGTCTATCACGACCTAAGAAGCGCCACAAGGAGTCCTGCCCTTGCTGCTGGACATGAGAACATTTTCTCCAGCACTGTTGGCATCCACCATGAGGATAAGGTCGAAATGTCCATTCCAGTAGCTATTTTGGACTCTAACAAGCAACGCACTGAACCAAACTGCAGCAGCTCGATGATGCATGACCACGCCCGCACTGAACCATCACAGAACCACAACTGTTTAAGTGTTCACACTAAGATTCAAGACCTCAATAACCACATATACTTCCCTTCTGCAAAAGGGCAATTCGCTTTCCAAAGTGACCTTCGAGTTGTAGAGATCAAGGGCTTGTCTACTGTGTCTGAAGACTCCACGTGGATGGGTGTGCGCAGTTCTAGACGAGTCATTGTGTGCTCTGAGGACAACTGTTGTGTATGCTCCGACAGTCCCGCACCTATGATGGTATTGGGAAAAGAAACTTCACCCAAAAGAGAACCAGATCACATTCATCCTGATCATTGGCAGTTTGAGGAGGAGGAAGAGGAGCTGGAGGATATTTGGAATTGCACAGCCCGGGAAAGAGCACCTTGAATTACTGTGGTCCAAAAATCTGAGGTACGTAGATCAACAAAAGTACCCATCTTATAGTTTGGGGTCAATTAGAAATGTCCTTGTTTTTGAAAGAAAAGCACATTTTTTGTCCATTAAAATAACATAAAATTGATCAGAAATACAGTGTAGAGATTGTTCATGTTGTAAATGACTAGTGTTGCTGGAAACAGCAGATTTTTTAAATGGAATATCTACGTAGTAGTACAGAGGCCCATTATCAGCAACTGTGTTCCAATGGCACATTGTGTTAGCTAAGTTTATAATTTGAAAAGGTCATTATTAGAAAACCCTTTTGCAGTTATGTTAGCACAGCTAAAAACGGTTTAAAGAAGCAATACAACTAGCCTTCTTTAGACTAGTTGAGTATCTGGAGCATCACCATTTGTAGATTCGATTACAGGCTCAAAATGACCAGAAACAAAGAACTTTCTTCTGAAACTCATCAGTCTATTCTTGTTCTGAGAAATAAAGGCTATTCCATGCAAGAAATTGCCAAGAAACTGAAGATCTTGTACAACACTGTGTACTACTCCCTTTACAGAACAACTCTAACCAGAATAGAAAGAGGAGTGGGAGGCCCTGGTGCACAACTGAGAAGGAGGACAAGTACATTAGTGTATCTAGTTTGAGAAACAGACACCTCACAAGTCCTCAACTGGAAGCTTCATTAAATAGTACCCGCAAAACACCACTCTCAATGTCAACAGTGAAGAGCCAACTCCGGGATGCTGGACTTCTAGGCAGAGTTGCAAAGAAAAAGCCATATTTCAGACTGGCCAATAAAGAGAAAAGATTAAAATGTGCAACAGAACACAGACACTGGACAGAGGAACTCTGCCTAGAAGGCCAGCATCCCGGAGTCGCCTCTTCACTGTTAACGTTGAGACTGGTGTTTTGCGGTTATTATTTTATTGCTTCTTTAATCAGAACAAAGGGTTTTTCTAATGATCAATTAGCCTTTTTAAATGATAAACTTAGATTAGCTAACACAACGTGCCATTGGAACACAGGAGTGATGGTTGCTGATAATGGGCCTCTGTACACCTATGTGGATATTTCATGAAAGAATCAGCTGTTCCCAGCTACAACAGTCATTTACAACATTAATAATGTCTACACTGTATTTCTGATCAATTTGATGTTATTTTAATGAACAGAAATGTGCTTATCTTTCAAAAACAAGGACATTTCTAATTGATCAAATTTTGAATAGTGTATCTGCACTTTAAACACACACACACACAAAATGCCTCTGTGTAATATACATAGAGTCGTTGCCAAAAGTTGAGAATGACACAAATATTAATTTTCACAAAGTCTGCTGCCTCAGTTTGTATGATGGCAATTTGCATATAATCCAGAATGTTATGAAGAGTGATCAGATTAATTGCAAAGTCCCTCTTTGCCATGCAAATGAACTGAATCACCCAAAAAACATTTCCACTGCATTTCAGCCCTACCACAAAAGTACCAGCTGACATCATGCCAGTGATTCTCTCATTAACACAGGTGTGAGTGTTGACGAGGACAAGGCTGGAGATCACTCTGTCATGCTGATTGAGTTCGAATAACAGATTGGAAGCTTCAACAGGAGGATGGTGCTTGGAATCATTGTTCTTCCTATGTCAACCATGGTTACCTGCAAGGAAACACGTGCTGTCATCATTGCTTTGCACAAAAAGGGCATCACAGGAAAGGATATTGCTGCCAGTAAGATTGCACCTAAATCAACCATTTATCGGATCATCGAGAACTTCAAGGAGAGCGGTTCAATTGTTGTGAAGAAGGCTTCAGGGCGCCCAAGAAAGTCCAGCAACCACTAGGACCGTCTCCTAAAGTTGATTCAGGTGCAGGATCGGGGCACCGCCAGTACAGAGCTTGCTCAGGAATGGCAGCAGGCAGGTGTGAGTGCATCTGCATGCACAGTGAGGGGAAGACTTTTGGAGAATGGCCTGGTGTCAAGAAGGGCAGCAAAGAAGCCACTTCTCTCCAAGAAAAACATCAGGGACAGACTGATATTCTGCAAAAGGTACAGGGATTGGACTGCTGAGGACTGGGGTAAAGTAATTTTCTCTGATGAATCCCCTTTCCGATTGTTTGGTGCTTCTGGAAAAAAAGCTTGTACGGAGAAGACGAGGTGAGTGCTACCATCAGTCCTGTGTCATGCCAACAGTAAAGCATCCTGAGACCATTCATGTGTGGGGTTGCTTCTCAGCCAAGGGAGTGGGCTCACTCACAATTTTGCCTAAGAACACAGCCATGAATAAAGAATGGTACCAACACATCCTCTGAGAGCAACTTCTCCCAACCATCTAGGAACAGTTTGGTGACAAACAATGCCTTTTCCAGCATGATGGAGCATCTTGCCATAAGGCAAAAGTGATAACTAAGTGGCTCTGGGAACAAAACATCGATATTTTGGGTCTGTGGCCAGGAAACTCCCCAGACCTTAATCCCATTGAGAAATTGTGGTCAATCCTCAAGAGGTGGGTGGACAAACAAAACCCCACAAATTCTGACAAACTCCAAGCATTGATTATGCAAGAATGGGCTGCCATCAGTCAGGATGTGGCCCAGAAGTTAATTGACAGCATGTCAAGGCGGATTGCAGAGTTCTTGAAAAAGAAGGGTCAACACTGCAAATATTGACTCTTTGCATCAACATCATGTAATTGTCAATAAAAGCCTTTGACACTTATGAATTGCTTGTAATTATACTTCAGTATTCCATAGTAACATCTGACAAAAATATCTAAAGACACTGAAGCAGCAAACTTTGGAAATTAATATGTCATTCTCAAAACTTTTGCCACAACTGTACATTCTTGCATCAATTTTTCTACACACAAACCAACTGATTTCTGAGGTGGCTCTTTTCCATGTATGCAAGTTTGAGGTGTGAGTTGGGTAAATGCAATGGATTATGAATCAAAACACCATCTGATGGATACTCAAAGAAACAACAAAAAAATAATTGATAAGCATTAGCACAGATAGGGATAGGGTAGGTCCGATGCATGCATTGATAAGCAGAAATAACATCCGTTTCTCTTGAGTTTCATGATCCTAATTCTCATGAAATATACATACATTTGTACATCAAATTGGTTGGTCAATTGGTTTCATGATGATCAAGACTTCTCATAAAATACACACACACACTGCAAAGTGTAGCCTAAGTAAACAAATGAAAGTGATTTAGACTTCAGACTTTTACACTTCAATTCTAAATCAAGTTCTACATGGACACTGCATTAGGAAAAGCTTGTAGTGTGTGTCTGTTTTAACACAGATATAGCCTGAACATTCTGAGTGAACCATTGTCTGAAATAGATTGAACTGGTTTTGCCTTGAACAATTCGATTTTAATATTTAACATATTTTTATGATGTTCCTTCTCCCACTAGGTGGTGCCCTTGCCACACTGATGCACAGACCGGTGACCAACCAGCCAGAGATTAAAGTAGCCCTAAACGTAAAGCGTCTCAGAATAGGAGTGCTGATCTAGGATTAGTTTGCCTTTTAGAACAAAATTAATAAGATTATATGGACAGATCCTAGATCAGCACTCCTACTCTGAGATGCTTTGTGGGATACGGACACAGATCTAGGATCAGCTTATTCTCCCCCTTTTCCAACTTTGACTCCAGATGGACTTTTACTTCACATTGCCTCAGTGACAGAGGATCATCGTGTACAAGCAGCAGAGGTGGAAA
The DNA here is from genome assembly GCF_036934945.1 of Oncorhynchus masou masou. Classification (NCBI taxonomy): domain Eukaryota; kingdom Metazoa; phylum Chordata; class Actinopteri; order Salmoniformes; family Salmonidae; genus Oncorhynchus; species Oncorhynchus masou. Next base: position 31,646,822 of record NC_088216.1, on the reverse strand, counting down.
AAGTACTCAATTGTCATACCTTAATAGAAAATGACTCAAGTAAAAGTGAAAGTCACCCAGTAACATATTACTTGAGTAAAAGTCCAAAAGTATTTGGTTTAAAATATACTTAAATATCAAAAGTAAATGTATAAACCATTTCAAATTCCTAATAATAAGCAAACCAGATGGCACAAATTGAAAATAAATGTTTTATTTAACAGATAGCCGGGGGCACACTCCAGCCCTCAGACATCATTTACAAAGTAAGCATTTGTGTTTAGTGAGTCCGCCAGCTCAGAGGCAGGAGGGATGACCAGGGATGTCTTGAAAAGTGTGCGAATTGGACCATTTTCCTGTCAAAATGTAAGAAGTACTCTTGGGTGTCAGGGAAAATGTAAGGAATAAAAAGTACATTCTTTACTTTAGTGTAGTCAAATTAAAAGTTGGCAAAAATATAAAGAGTAAAGTACAGATACCCCCAAAAACTACTTAAGCAGTATTTAAGCATGTTTACTTAAGTACTTAACACCACTGGCAAGCAGTCTGCAAGAATCTCACTACAGGAGACTGAAAACGTCCATACAAGACCAAAGGAGTCATGAATGTATTGTGATGCCACATTATACAAAATGATTCATGTATTTTTTTCCTGTGTAATGCCTTGATGGGAATGGTTCTTTAATGCTTTGATGGGAATGGTTCTTTAAGGGAAATTGGCTAGAATTCCCCATATTAAATGCTTAACTGGGATTTCGACTAGGTATCATCCTTTAAAAAATGCTTTTTTAAAGTTTTATTTAACCCTTATTTTACCAGTTAAGTTGAACACATTCTCATTTACAGCAACGACCTGGGGAATAGTTACAGGGGAAATGGAGGGGGGGGTGAATGAGCCAATTGGAAGCTGGGGATGATTAGGTGGCCATGATTGTATGAGGGCCAGATTGGGAATTTAGCCAGGACATCAAGGTTAACACCCCTACTTTTATGATACGTGCCATGGTATGTTTAGTGACCACAGAGAGTCAGGACACCCAATTAACTTCACATACCAAAGACAGATTTCCACTCAGTAATTGATGGATGTCAATGGCCAATGGAGGGCCAAAATACTATAGTCTTTTTTGTGACTCTTTCCATTGGTTACTGGCTGTTAACACAACTTGAGTGTATATGATACAACATAAAACAATATAACATTACTGTATTGAAGAAATCAGACATGTAGGGTCACAAATAGTGCAATACACTGAACTGAATGGACTTACCCCATTGAATACCATAGAAGATGATCAAAATGTATTTGCTCTGTCTCTTTAATGCCACTTGGTGTCTTATTTCTTTCAACAGTGTATGAATTGCATGCAGGGCACATAAACTGCTATTTTAATCTGCTGTACAGTAGACTATCACTTATCATTTTAATCACTTTTGTAAAAAAGAAAAGAAAAAGAGAAATAAAGCAAAGAATTTGCAGCTTCTTCAAATTGAATTGAAGTAGAATGTCATCAGTTGTGATAGAGAAACCTTTTTCAGGTTATCATGAAGTTCTAGGTTTAGATATTTTAGATGGTCAGGCTCAGATATATTCACTTTATTACTGTTACAAAAAGCAAGACAACTTGTAGTCTAATTCGTGACTCTGCAAACCAGTTGGGGCCAGTAATGGGCCATTTAAGAGCCTTCATTTATATAGGCTACTTTATCTGGACACAATCTAGGCCATTACCTAATTCATTGTCGAGCAGCACTGGAAAGATAGTGTCACTACTATTATTTATGCTCATTTTTCATTACTGTATTCTCATTCTTTCTGCATTATTTGTGAATATGTTTCAGTAATTACAAGTGACGATTGACATCTCAGAGAACAAACGAGCATCAACGTCACGGTAGGTCAGCCTATCCCTAAACAAATGACCGCATGGGGGAGGCGGGACTTCTTCCGATTCTGCCAGCGCGACTCAACAGAAACTAGTTGTATTAGACACACAGCTAAGCCTATTGATACAGTTCATGAATTGTAGGGACGGGGCTTTGTCTAGTTACAATTGCATAAAGTCACTGATAAACACAGTTTATTCTTCAACTAGGATGTTAAGCCTGCAATTTAATCGTTTTGGATAAAATGGGGTTGGATATCTAGATCTCGTCGGAGGTAAGATATTTTTCATTGAGGTTTTGCTTTTTTTGTTGTAGAAATAATTCGATTAAAGTAGCCAAACTTATAAGAATAACTAAGGCATAAATTTATTTAAACTGTTCAAATTGTATCATAACCGAATGCTGCTTTATGAGTCGACCTGTCCATCTAAATCTGGTTTCGAATGGTTAAAAACAACAGCGAGATCTGAAAAGGGTCTTGATTCTATTGTGCTGCGAGTTCGCTCTCAACAGCGGGCTCTCTTGCCCAAATGACATTAACTTTTCATTAGAAGCAAAACACCGTTCATAAATTAGAAACTGGACTGATATTTTGTAGCCAGAATTGATACGGCTTCGTGATTCTACGTATAACATTGCTCGCGCAACTTCAACTTATTTCCTTTGAGTCCAATTGTGATTGTTTGCAAAACTCTCTGCATGTTCTGTTGGAAGAAGTAAAAACAGTGGTGCCTGGAGAAGTGGGTATACAAACATTTTGCCAAAATTACACTAATATTTTTGTGAAGAATTGAGAGTGACATACACACCTAAAATGATCAATCCAAAATTGGTCTTTGTCAGGACAAGCTGTGCATGTAGGCTTAAGGCGTCCACATACTTCCCATCTGGAACAGTTCGTGCATATATTAAGACATCTTCCGCGAGTTTTTTTCGGCTGTTCGTGCGCACATTTCATTTCTTGAGGGTAGCCGAAGTCGGTAGCCGAAGATAACGCCCCTTCATTAGTGATTAGTCGAAAGTAGGAATTCATTGTTTGTAATTTAAGGACTAATGATTTTTCTGAAAAATGTAATTGAAAAATACTGCACCTAAAATCTTATATGTAAAATTGTCCAACTACGATCTCCTTGACAAAAAACGTTTAAATTAATGAAATGTCTTCAGTTCTTAGATTAATTCAGACTATTTTGAGGAAGTGCATGTGGTACGGCGTTTCAAGATGCAGCTTTTTTTTAGTTTTTCAAGCGAAGGTCTTATAAGGTCTGCAAGCACCCTCGTTTGGTTCGCCTAGCCAAAACATGCAGAAGGCTTAAAGGTGTCTGCATACTTCCCCTCCGAAATAATGACATTTTGTGATGTTTCGGTCTTCAGCAAGGGTTTCTTCGGCTGTTTGTGCGCGCAATTTTTTTTGAGGAAAGCCGAATTTCGGTAGCCAAAGTCTACGCCCCTTTTGTCGGTCATTGGTCAACAGTAGGGATTCTCAAATTAAATGTTTTTTTTTGTCATTCAAAGAAAGACTACATATTTTTTCACTTGAGAAATACTGTACCAAAAAACTTTGTTGTATCTCAAATTGCGAGATTAAGATCTCCTCAGCTAAAAAGTCAAACTTAATGACAGATTTCTTAAGGTATCTAAAATTCATTCTGACGATTTGAGGAAGTGTATGGCTACTGGCTATGGCGCCTCAAGATGGACAAACAGTACATTTCCTGCTTTAATCTTGTTTTAAGCGAAAGTATTTTAAGGGAATATGCGAGCACACTCGTTCGTCTAGGTGCCATCTGAACTGAAGCATGCAAAAGCCTTGATAGTTACCCCTTGATCATGATTCTTTTCCTTTACATTTCACATAAGTCATTGGATGAAGGCGTCATCTGTACGGGGGAGTTTTGTTATGAGCTCCGACACTCGTTCTGAACTTTTAATCTTTTTTATTATTTCACCTTTATTTAACCAGGTAGACCAGTTGAGAACAAGTTCTCATTTACAACTGTGACCTGGCCAAGATAAAGCAAAGCAGTGCGACACAAACAACAACACAGGGTTACACATGGAATAAACAAACACGCAGTAAATAATACAATTGAGTGTTCTATACAAAGTGTTTGCAAATGTGGTAGGATAAGGGGGGTGAAGCAATAAATAGGCCATAATGGCAAAATAATTACAATATAGCAATGGAACACTGGAGTGATAGATGTGCAGAAGATGAGTGTGCAAGTAGAGATACTGGGGAGCAAATGAGCAAAATAAATAACAGTATGGGGGATGAGGTAGTTGGATGGGCTATTTACAGATGGGCTATGCACATGTGCTGTGAGCTGCTCTGACAGCTGGTGCTTAAAGTTAGTGAAAGGTATATGAGTCTGGGTGCTGCTTAACATGCATTGCTTGTGGTACAGTTTTGGAAGTATAACGACCTTATCTTTCATATCAGCGGGAAACGTTCAATTGACACGCACCTTTTATAGGGTTAGTGTTCCCACAAGGCCATATCGCCGTGTTACAGCAAGTGTTTACAGAAGAAATACTTGCGACAGAGGGACCACTGTGCTATTTAGCTATCTAACATGCTCCGAACACCTGTGTGTAATAGAAGAAGGCTGCTAGAAACGTCACATTAGCTACAACTGTGATAAAGCTGGTTAAAACACTGTGTAAAAAAATGAAAGTAAAGTGGTTTATGTTTCTAGGGCCGTATTGCAATTAGATGGTGCATTTGGCTGTTTTGGCAGCCAGAGCCAGTCTACCTCTGAAAATAACGTGAGGTCCTTTGACCTTTAGGAGTAACGGAAACGTTAGGCTTCTTAAGAGTACATCTTGGGCCTGCTAATAGTATACCTACTATTGAAACACATAAATAAGCCTGTCAACTGAGTCAGAAATTCACAGGATTCAGATTTGCGCCGTGGTTTTTTTCTCGTTTTCGCTCACACTTATAAAAAAAATAATAGAAGATCGAATGTTGTTGTTTTTCTAAGTCCACAAAAATGTGTAAACCACATCAGGAGACAACTTTTGAGATCTGGGACAAATCTAAGACATTTTTTATTTTTGCATGTAGTTACCCTTTATTTCAAGGGCTCTGGTACCTAACACTGGTTAGTGGTGTTTCTGTAGCACATGAGATGGAGTTTGCAAAACAAATGGCTACTGGATTGATTATAATAATCATGATAATATTTGCAAGGTAGGCATAGGCTACATTGTTGCTAGGTAATGTTTAATTGAGAAGGTTTTTGGGAAAGCCTTTCCATCTACCTGAGGACGTTTAGGCCTGTCATTAGCATTGCTGTATTTTTCCTGTTCTTTAATTGTTTGAAACCTGGACATTTTATTTCATATTATGAGGCATTTCTTACCTTGCTTCAAAGTAGACTATAGGCAAAATGTATTTTATAAAGCTTTCCTCATATGCGTTTTCCTGTTCAATTGGTTTTCGTTCTACTTTCTTTCATCGTCTAGCAGCCAAAGGCATTGTCCTACTCATATTAGCAACCCATGATGGTTCTTTCATCTTTAGATCCCTTTCTACATTTCAAATGGATGTTTCCGTCTCTGATGGTATCCATCCTGGTCATGATATGTATCCTGGGCATTAAGAAGTGAATATACGCAATAAACCACTGAAAAATAAATGGTTATACGCCGTATACGTGTGTATACCCTCCACTACACCATAGCTCGCTGATGTGTTGCATGTTTGAGATGTCAAACACAATGACTTGTGAAGTGGTTTATCGGTCATGAGAGAACAAATCTGACAGAAATGCTCAACTTTGAAAAAGGAGTGTAGTTTTCTCCAGGATAGACCTTGGTAGTTCAAGAGACAGCCAAGAATACAGTAGCCTAGATTATCATTCAAACCGAGTTCACAATGCAAAATCATCTCCGTATGCATGGTCAAGTCAAGATCCCTTTTTTGTTTTGGGGACTTAATATTTCGGAACACCTATGAGGATCCCTACAAAAAATGGCTATGGCAACAAGGGAAGTGCTGTGCTCCTTTGGCTCCCGAAATCCATCCACCCATGAACATGCCTAAAGTGCTCATAACTGGCAACCAATACGAGCCTGCATACCCTCCTCATATGGCTAAAATCAATAGAATTTGTATTGCCAAGCGCCTGAGAAGACAAGCTTAAGGGTGATTTGTTTGGCCAGATTAGCTCCTTTTATCTGAATTTGCAAAAGTGCCTGTCAGCACTCAAGCCCGCTCAATGGGACTCCAAGTTTCTTTACTGGCGGCAGCTAATTAAAAAGCATAGCTTTTGTTTCCACTCAGTTTTCTAATCCTTTTCCTGGAATGCTGGACAGCTGAGACGAGCCAAGCCCGTTTATAGATGCAGTCCACACTCCAGAGCAGTGTATTCAGTGTATTTTATGTATGCATTAAGGTACCCTTAAGCAGGCCAGGGAAAGTCGTTCCCTCTGCAAGGTGTTCATTGTAGATGAAAGTAATCCACAAATCCCTATCTGCATTCCCCCTTTCCTTCTCCCCACTCTTGATGTTTGAAAACCCAGAGTACTTCTTACTGTAGGGCATTGGAGTGTAATCTTAGCTGGATCTGTTGTTTGCGAGTCGAGTTTCTCTAGTTATCTCCATATTCCCCACCTCTTTGTACTCCTGCCTCTTTGGTTCCCCCGGAGAGGTTAAATAATTGGAGTGTGATCTCATCACCAGCATCCTACATGGTAGGGAAGATCATGTGCATAGTTTGCATGATTATAGATAATTGAGTGAGAGAGAATCAATCCGGATGTGTTTTGTGTTCCTCCAAACAAGGTCAAGAGAGGAAGGACTAAGTGCCATACTCCTGTAGAGTAAACAAGTTATCCTATTGTCCTTCACTTGACCTTTTACTTACCCTGCCCAGTAGTGTACTGCACATATTTCAATTCCTAACCAGGTGTCTGCAACTTTTTGCCGCACACTTTTCTTTCTCTATACAAAAATCCTGTCTGGTGCAGAACAGGAAAATGGCCACTGGCGATAGGTTAGTCTGCACATCGAATCATCCACATGTGTAACCTGAGTGCAGGCCAGCTTGTAGACCTATTTCAATGTGCATGACCAGAAAGGCTGCAATGATAGTGTTACAGACAAGGGGTTTTAGAACTGGGTAAACGCATTTTAAAACGGCCTTTATCAGCTCTGTTATGACCCGGTATCAGGTAACAAGGGAATGCATGGACGCAGATGGGATTAGCGAGCCGGGGCCATCTGTGCGAAGGACAGCGGAAGCCAAGGCCTTTTCTTGGTGTCCCCTGCATGGAGTCCGGAGGTGTCTGCTGGAACCCCCGTTGACGTCCTTATGCATCTGGGCCACCCTGGGATCTTTAATGATTTGATTTCACCATGGAGCTGGAGGGAGGAGCTGCCACCACAATCACCTCCCTTCATTCCCCAATTCTCCATACCACAGGAGAAAGGAGACTGTAGCCAGGCAGGCGCCACTCCTCTGTAAACTCCACAGAGTTAAGTTGCAGGTCGATGAAGAAACATCTCCTTCCCCATGATCGCAGCAGAGAACCCTAAAGAGGTGACGCCAGCTCGGGGAAAGGCATCTCACTTCTGCTCTACTGCTCGCGGTGACATTCAAACGTGAATCACCTGGTCTTAGCACCCTGCTTTGCCAGCCCAGCTAGTCAGTCACAGGGGCCATAGCCTTGCAGGGTGAAACATGGGATTAACAGGTTTACCAGTGCAGACGGCTTTAGACGCTCATCTTGTTTGTGTGTTTCATCTATTATCAGCTGTAATTACTATACGGCGACTGTGGGCCTGCGTGGTGTCTGGGCTGGCTCCATAAACTGGTCAGGTGACTTAGGTCACAGACCACGGTCAAGGTTTAAGTTCAATGAAGTGGATTGGCTTAATTTAAGTGAAGGAGTTAAAACAATTAAATATTTAAACACTGAGGCAACCTTTTTGATGAACTTTCTGCTTTTAGTGTTTTGAAGAATACAAACATAATTTCTGGTGTGTAATATGTCAGCATTTCTTCATAGCTATGGCTCGGTGGGTCCTTGTAGAAATAACAATGACTTGAATCAACACTACTGCTATTCTAATATACTTCTGTAAGGAAGGATAACATTTAGCCTACTCTTGTGTGGTAACCCCATTCCCAGTCTCTGTAACAGTTTGGAGCCTCTACACTATCATCAGAAATTCTCTCTAGCCAGCACCACAGACTCCCAAGGGAGTGGATCAAGCTGCTGGCAAGGCCTTTCCCAAACATGCAGCCATCTGCCTCGACACCTGACACCGTAGCCCACACTGCAATCCATTTCAAATTCTCCTCAGAGACACGTTTGTTTCTATTAAAGACGGTTTAAAAACTGACGACCAAGCATTATCACCACCAATAGAATAGATAGCCCATCTCCATTCATAAGTCATCCACACGTTCCTTCCTTTTCTGGGTGAAAAAAAAAAATCTGTTGACAACATGTTTAATATTTGGAAATGGCTGTGGATTTCTATGAATGTGGACCACTCAAGTGTACCTGAATGCTTGTGTGCTTTGGCTAGAGAAGCTTTTAATCAACCTCCAACTGCAGTACCTACTGGATGCGTTGCAAATTAAATGTGACAAATGGATGCTGTTTTTTTTTTTTTTGCTGACAAGTATAATTGAGGACTTTGGGCATTTTGTAAATGTATTTGTTTCATTGGTTTGTGCAAAGGGTATTTTTGACTGATGTGCTGAAAGTTTATTTTCGTAACATTTTAATTTGGCTGAATGTATGATTATTGAAATCTTTGAGTTGGTAGTAATAATAGGTCAGGGCTGATACAGTTGCTAAGTACACCCTTTGTTTCCAGAGTGCTCAGTATAGGTAATTTTTAAGATCTTAAGACATTTTGAACTTTACATCAGACTACTAACAAAGACAAGTGCAACGTTGCTCAACACGAACTGTGTTTAAAGTAGACAGCCACCTCTAATTTCCCCACGGTTGAAGGTGTTTTCAGGATGTCAGCAAACGCCTCCGGGTGAAAATGTGAAGAATTTCACCTCTTAATAAACCTCTAATTGACAGGCACTTCCTCGGTTGGTGTCCACTGGGGAACCACAAAACAACGAATCGAGCTTGATAGGTCTATGAAAAGGAAGAGCAGACTTATGCTATTGTAGAAACACCTGCCAAAAGGTTGGTGAAGCAACACCAGTAGTTGTCATGGATGTGTATGCTATAGAAAAGCAATCAACAGACAGTGGGTTTATTTAGCGTTATGGCACTTGGAGGCCTTCGTAACCATTGAGTAGCGATGAGCTACAAAAGCATTAGAGTGGGTGTCTACAGAGATGAGCATCTGGGGCTTGTCTTAACTGGTCAAATCAAAAAGGTTAGCATATTTGGTCACCTTCTCGTTTTAAGTTATCTATTGGATCTTGACATCTGTGCTGTTTCTTGTGTCTTTCTCTTTAACACTTTAGTAATGGAGTTGAGGATTGGGCAATGCTTTTTTCAGATGAGTGTCAGTGACAATGGTTCTGCAATCATTAGTGAATGACAAGTGACTGTTGTATTAATGCATACATTAGCCCTTGGGGTACATTACTCTCCATTTCTATGCTTTGCGGCATATTTTTTTGCTTGATTTACTAATCGTAGTTTATCACATTTAGTCCCTCAGAGCTATCAACTCCAAATGAGAATCCCACAGTTTGTGTTATTTCAGCAATGACATGGGAACCATTTTAGTATTTCCATTTTTCATTGCCAGGGGAGACGATAACTTTCGAGCCGTTTGTCTAAAAATGTCCTCGCGATGACAATAGAGTACAAATGATGCTGTTTGTGGCCTACAATTCCCTCCCTATACTGATGTGATTTCCCATGACATTTCTATTTTTCTTTGTGGGTTTGTTTGTGTGGGTGGATGATGAGCCGTATTTCCTAAATGAATTTATGTAATCCTCCTTAACCTTTCTCTTGTGCTGTAAAGGAAGAGTTGTTTGCTCTGACTGCTTTAATAGGAAAGTATTGTTATTCTTTGTAATTTACAGTGGATGGTGATAAATAATAGTGCATCAATATTATTTTTCTGGAATACACTATCATTAGAATGATTTTTGGGATAATGACACTGGGTGGGTTATGGCATAGACCCATTTGTAGACAGCAACCAATTTCATGGGGTGGCAGATGGACTCCTGATTTTGGGGGTCAAGGTGCAAGTGCCCTCAATGTGGCTGACCCACGTCTGTCAATTATAGTTTTAAATCCAATCAATGATTTTCCTAGTTAATTAAAGGTTAAAATAAATAAAAAATCAGAAGGCTGCAATAAAGCCTTTTTCTGTTTGTTTGGCTCCCAAAGCGATGTATTCACACAATCCCTATAGGTTGCTGACGACAACCTATGATAGGTCACTCACATAACCCCGGGAATCCTCCGATTCTCTGAGGACTTGCATGTCAAAAGTAAAAGTCCTGTAAATGACCAGTCACTGCCCTGAGGTTCTCCCCTTAGTGTCACTAAGTTACTAAGTCTTTAGAAGGGCTTGCACCTGTATAGCTGTCTTCCAAATTAAATATTTGTAAAAGATGAAAAGGAAATAATGTTCTTTAGTCATATTTTTCAATCTTTCAGATAAAAAAAAACTAAGCCCGCCTTACCAGTTATTTTCATATAAAGTCAGAAAATCAAAGTCTGCCATGTCATTGACCCAGAAGTCAAGCTTGTGATAACCTCTGGCCATGCTACGGTTAACTGCAGCTCCTCTGAGGCGAGACAACCTGTGGGAATGTGTTGTGTTTTCTCCGGCCCAGAGCAGAAGGAGCTTACTGGCCCCAGCCTTGAACGGGAGATAAAAAGAAGATTACCGGCCTTCCCTCCCTGCATTCCTTCCCCTCATTGAGGCGAAAGTACCATCTCAATAGGAAGCCCTCTGGGATCTGCTTTGACATTCCTGGTTCACTTGACTCTTCTATCTCCACTGATATCGTTTATGAATTGGGATGGGAAGTCATCTCATCAAGTGCTGGCGAGCAGAGCTGGCTGAGGGAAATGATGTGGTGTGCTGATATTGGCAGGAAGTTGTTTATCGCCGGTAGCTTTAAAGGGCGAGTACTAGCAAACACAAATTTAGTCTTTGTGAACATTTTTGGCAGACGAATTCAAAAGGTAGAAAAAAATGACACCATATTGGTGGTTCAGCTATTATAGGAACCAAGAAGGACTTAGTTGGTTGGAGGATAGTGCTTGGAACACCAAGGGTGTGGGTTTGATTCCCTTTTAGGCCACATGTATTGGAGGCCTGAGTGGCTTTGGATGCTAAACAACTGTATTGCCCTAATGGTTTTGATTACTGTCACAGTGGTGGCTTACATGTTAGAGGAATGATCTGAATCAGACAATTTCGTCTTCAGGCTATCAGACTAATGCATACCTACCAACTAGGGCCGGGTGATGTACAGAATTATACACCGACACTCACAACAAAGACGAACGGCAACTTCTTCCTTTCCGACAACAAGCAGTTTCAACTCGCTATTTGCTTCTGAGGTTTATCAACAAACTTATGTGCTAGCTGTCTAGTCTGTTTTTATAAATTAGCATAAAAATACAGGTGTGTAAGGAATTGGCAACTCGTTCTGAGAAATACGGATCTTCCTATCCAGGTAGGCCACTTGATTTCAATATCTCAAAGTGAACAGGTTATGTTGTTCAAACAGTTGGAGATGCACAGGAGGGTCTGTTCATAACAGTTCAAATGTTCTACCGTGTTAGCAAGCAAATAGATCCATGTTGTCTAGACTTGTATAGAGATGAGCTGTCTACTCACAAGCGCGTGGCCTTGTGCTTGAGGGCTTGTGTATGAGACCTGTGTTCTACAACGCCTGCTACAACAAGTTGGTCATTATTAGTGGAATGGTTCTGGTTAAATTTGTAACCAAAAATCACATTTTTATAGACGTACTTGAAAGGCCGATCAGTGATTGTTGCAAAAAAGCAGGTTAATAATGAAACTATTTGTGGGTGTTATGATTGGAATGCTTATATTTAGCCTAGGTATAATATTACATGCCCTGAATTCATTAGATTATTCCTGACTGTTTGAAATCCAGTGCATTGACCTTTAATTTTACGTTACAGAAATTGAGATGGATATCATAAGTCGCCCATAAATTTGGAAAAAAAAATCTAAATATGATTTTTAGGCCATATTACCAGCCCTACTACCAACCAGCTAGAGTCATGAGACCTCATGACCGATGTTTTGTTATGTAGTTGTTTACCAACAGTGTGAACTACTCCTAGTGGCTTTGGATTGGTATCGAGTACTCTTTTTGTTGTCATGCTTTTTTAAATTACAGTTTCCCTATAGGTTTTAAAATCTTCTGTTTTGTTTACACCATCTGTGTATTTTGGTTATTTTTCTGATCCACATGTCTTTCAAATCTCCAAACGTTTATCCCTGCCACCACACTAAACTGTTTACTCAATGTTTACTGCTCTCAAAAGGGATTTTGTAAGAAGCTTTGGGGATACAATAACACATTTTTTTTGGTACCGACCCTTTGAAATGTTATTGCGTAACTAAGTCTTCTGAATCTTCTTCACTTTTGGGAGCAGCTGCTCTGCTACCTTTCGGATGTGTTTGTAGAGGGTCCTCAGCACTCTATAGGTCTCACCAGACACAGGAGGAAGAGATGTTTTCTTTAAATCAGTCAAGCGCTTCCACCATATGCTTCACTCAGAGAAGCTAAATCTTTTAAAAGTACTACTCCGTGTCTTACTCAGCAAGAGATTTGATTTCACATAGACTTTGTTATGGATTGAATTCATAATTCATGGATTACGTATTGCCTTAGTAACAGCTTCACATACCAAAAATAATTGTTTTTCTCTTGTTGCTGGCATTGCACTCAATTCTGCCACACACATCCAGCCGGATAACATTGACCCTAAGTTGACCCCGCTAACCAGGAAGCCCATCAATATCCCATTTCGGCCATCAACTCGAAGCCATTCAGGCAACTGTGGAAATTATATAGTGAACATGCTAACTGTGCTCATCGCCCTCGCGACGAACCGATTTACCCTGCGCCGTCACGTGAGGAGTACCCCGTTCGACAAAGGGAACCATTAGATGGAAGACGACCCAGTCCTCTTCGAGGTTAATTGGAATTATGGTCACTAATCAAGTGCGGCGACGTGGACCCGAGAGCAGTTTCAACAGATTTAGTTCGTTGCAACGGCAGAGAATGTGTAGTGACCGACCGGAATCACCATATAACATGCCCATTTGCTATAGTAATCATTCCCAATAGTATGACTTTTTTTATTTAGGATGATGGTGTCTTCATATGTGATTATTCAATGGTCATTTCTGGCCAACAAGGCCATGAACACTCAAAGGCCATAGGTCAAATCGCAGAAAGATCCACTGTGGTAGCACTGTTCAAATTCCCACCATAATGGGCAGAAATGCTCTTCTGATATTGTTCATGGGGCCAGGGTTTTCGTGTGTGTTAAAGGCTATCTATGGGGCTAGTCTATTCATGTGTGATATAGACATCTAGCATAAATGTCTGAAAATCTTGGCTCTCATCTGCATGGTCCATGTGTTGTTGGATGACTGGGTCATAATGTGCGAGTTTGTCGTAATTGAAAAATCGTGTGTTGGGTGGGTGTTTGTGTTACTAGACTTGTCTGGTGTGTGTGTGTGTGTGTGTGTGTGTGTGTGGGAGCAGGGATTTGTAGGGCTGACTAATCCTCCCTTACTCAGCACTCATTGTGCACTTTCAGAGTAGATCAAACGGCTCCACAACACACACAGGCATTTGAACTAGTAATGTAACACCAGAAAAATATTTTATTGTTGTAGTCGTCACTGCCTTGAACTATTCTGCTGTATATAACAAGTCCAGCATTTCCCAAAAGCCTCATGTGCTCTTTTCCCCTCTTTCTTTCCTAACCGAGGATACACATTCTTATCTGACTGCCTGCCTCCTTTAAAAAGTAAAGTCTTGCAGACTACATGAGATCATTAGCTCTGAAAGACTCGAGAGGTCAAAGGTGACCACTCTTCAGAGATTCTGGACATACTGCTCCAGGAGACATGTTCGCTGAAAGAAGCCTCGATGCAGGCAGAGCCCATGCCTTCCCCCAAATTATTTTCCCTGAGGAGGGAAGTGGAGGGAGAAGTAAAGGGGGATGGGGGGGGGGTAGCACTGTCTTGGTTGAGGCTTTCCAGACCTGCCTCCGGGTCGGGGATGGGCTCTGATGTACCCAATGGGGCATTAAACATGCATTCTCTTTCTCTCACTCACTCGCTCCACTCTTCCTCTGTCATTGTCTTATTTCTGCTCTCCGTCTCTCTTGAGGCTTTTAGTCTGCTCTCTCCCTCACTCAATCTTTTATTTCTTCAGTGGCTGTCTGCTGTCTTCTCTCACTCTACTAATGATTTCTCTGTTTTCAGATGCTCAGTTATTGCTCTTTCTCTCTGTCTTTCAGTCTGACCTATACTCTTCCTTTGTACGGCCTCACTTGCTACCCCTCTTTTCCCTCTTATTTTATTTTACCCCCCTTTTCTCTCCAATTTCGCGCTTGTCTCATTGCTGCAACTCCCCAACTGGGTCGGGAGGCAAGGTCGAGTCATGCATCCTCTGAAACATGACCCGCCGAACCACGCTTCTTAACACCCGCCCGCTTAACCCAGAAGCCAGCAGCACCAATGTGTCGGAGGAAACACTGTTCCAACTTATTGTAAAGTGTGGGATTACGCTTATGCCAGACTTAGCCTACGTTTGAACCTCTCCCTTATTAATTTCAAAGTATGCTCATGACCTGATTTTCATATAAATCATCTAAAATAAAATAAAATCATATTAATAACCCCTCTAGCAGAATATACTTTGGCAAGATTTTGAGTGATGCAATAAATATCATATATATATATATATATATATATATTTTTTAAATGGAGTGTCAGACTCCAGTGGTCATTCATAATTCATTGAATAATATTACATGTTTGGTGAATATGTTATATTATTCCTGGTAGATATTACTGGTTATGATTGCAGACAGAGCCCAGAGAATGGGATGGTGCAATATTTAATCAATCATATTTTGATAAGGTGCATGCATGGGGATGTCTACGTCACCCAGAGATATGCCCATACTGTAGAGATGCACCAAGCGAAACTTCACTGTGGGCATAATACAGCTCTTGCTATCTAGACTTGCCCTAGCAAACAAATTCATTACATTAGCTACCTAAATGTGAAGTAAACTCAACTGAGGAGTAATCGAAAATTTGTTTTTGTTTTGTTTGTATTTTAGCCCTTTTTCACCCCAATTTGGTGATATCCAACTGCGATCCAATTACGGTCTCATCGTTGCAACTCCCCAACGTGGAGGCAGGAAACATCGTTCAACTGACGACCATAGTCAGCCTGCAGGTGCCCGGCCCACCACAAGAAGTCGCTGGAGTGCAATGAGCCAAGCAAAACCCCCTCCCCTACCAAACCCTCCCCTAACCCGAACAATGCCGGGCCAATTGTGCGCCACCCTATGGGACTACCAGTCACTGGTCACTGCGATGCAGTGCCTTAGACCATTGCACCTCTTGGGAGGCCTTAAAATGGAGACTTTTAACTTGAAAACATGCAGGATACCTAATGTACTTGTCCTCTTGCTCAGTTTTGCACCTGGGCCTCCTGCTCCTCTTTCTATTCTGGTTAGAGCCAGTTTACTCTGTTCTGTGAAGGGAGTGGTACACAGCGTTGTACGAGATCTTCAGTTTCTTGGCAATTTCTTGCATGGAATAGCCTTCTTTTCTCTGAACAAGAATAGACTGCCGAGTATCAGAAGATAGGTCTTTGTTTCTGGCCATTTTGAGCCTGTAATCCAACCCACACGTGCTGATGCTCCAGATACTCAACTAGTCTAAAGAAGGCCAGTTTTGTTGCTTCTTTAATCAGAACAACAGTTTTCAGCTGTGCTAACATAATTGCAAAAGGGTTTTCTAATGATCAATTAGCCTTTTAAAATTTGGATTAGCTAACACAACAAAAATTTGGATTAGCTAACGTAAAATTTGGATTATAAACTTGGATTAGCTAACACAACGTGTCAATGGGAACACGAGTGATGGTTGCTGATAATGGGCCTATGTAGATATTCCATTAAAAATCAGCCATTTCCAGTTACAAGTCATTTGCAACATTAACAATGTCTATATTGTATTTCTGATCAATTTGATGTTATTTTAATGGACAAAAAATGTGCTTTTCTTTATTAAACAAGGACATTTCTAAGTAAACCCAAACTTTTGGACGTTGTGTGTGTGTATCGATAGATTGATTAGATAGATAGCAAGGAAATTAACCCATTGTTCCCCGGGAGCCGAAGACGTGGATGTCGATTGAGGCAGCCCCCCGCACCATTCTGATTCAGAGGGGTTGGGTTAAAGGTGGAAGACACATTTCAGTTGGACAACTGACTAGGTATCCCACTGTTTTTTGGTTTTAGAGTTGTTTAAGGTTCCAAACATGCAGCACCAGTCAAAGTTTGGACACCTACTAATTAAAAAATAAATTGTGTGTTTAACATTTTTTTTTTCTACATTGTAGAATAATAGTGAAGATGTCAAAACTATGAAATTACACGTATGGAATCATGTAGTAACCAAAAAAGTGTTAAGCAAAGATTAAAGATTGTTCAAATAGCCACCCTTTGCCTTGATGGCAGCTTTGCACACTCTTGGCATTCTCTCAACCAGCTTCATGAGGTAGTCACCTGGAATGCATTTCAATTAACAGGTGTGCCTTCTTATAAGTTAATTTGAGAAATGTCTTTCCTTCTTAATGCGTTTGAGCCAATCAGTTGTGCTGTGACAATGTAGTGGTGGCATACAGAAGATAGCCCCATTTTGGTAAAATACCAAATCCATATTATGACAAGAACAGCTCAAATAAGAAAAGACAGTCCATCATTACTTTAAGACATTAAGGTCAGTCAATCCGGAAAATGTCAAGAACTTTGAACGTTTCTTCAAGTGCTATAACAAAACTGTCTCTCATGATGACCGCCTCAGGAAAGGAAGACCCAGTTACCTCTGCTGCAGAGGATAAGTTCATTAGAGTTTCCAGCCCAAATAAATGCTTCACAGAGTTCAAGTAACAGACACATCTTAACATCAACTGTTCAGAGGAGACTGTGTGAATCAGGCCTTCATGGTCGAATTGCTGCAAAGAAACCACTACTAAAGGACACCAATAAGAAGAGACTTGCTTGGGCCAAGAAACTCAAGCAATGGACATTAGACGGGTGGAAAACTGTCCAAATGTGTGACTTTTGGTTCCAAGGTCTGTGTCTTTGTGAAACGCAGAGTAAGTGAACTGATGATCTCCGCATATGTGGTTCCCACTGTGAAGCATGGAGGAGGAGGTGTGATGGTGTGGGGGTGCTTTTCTGGTGACACTGCCAGTGATTTATTTAGAATTAAAGGCACACTTAACCAGCATGGCTACCACAGAATTCTGCAGCGATACGCCATCCCATCTGGTTTGGGCTTAGTGGGACTATCATTTGTTTTTCAACAGGACAATGACCCAACACCGTTCCAGGCTGTTTTAGGGCTATTTGACCAAGAAGGAGAGTGATGGAGTGCTGCATCAGATGACCTGGCCTCCACAATCACGTGACCTCAATCCAATTGGGGTGGTTTGGGATGAGTTGGACTGCAGAGTGTCCAACTCAAGTGCTCAGCATATGTGGGAACTCCTTCAAGACTGTTGAAAAAGCATTACAGGTGAAGCTGGTTGAGAGAATGCCAAGAGTGTGCAAAGCTGTCATCGAGGCAAAGGGTGGTTACTTTGAAAAATCAAAAATATGTTTTGATTTATCACTTTTGGTTACTACATGATTCCTTATTTGTTTTTTCATAGTTTTGATGTTTTCACTATAATTCTACAATGTAGAATATAGTAAAGATAAAGAAAAACCCTTGAATGAGTAGGTGTGTCCAAACTTTTCTTAGCCCGTCAGACTAGTACTGGTTGTAATTGTCTTAGTCCATCTAGTCACTAAATTACAGCATAGGTTTCAAGTGTCCTGCTAGCTAGTCTTGGTTATTAGTCTGGTGGCTGATTTTAATTTAAGGTGACTGATTTAAAATATATATATGACATTGGAATTATTCCTTAATCAATTACCTTGATGGACTAGCTTCTTACTTTCACTTGTATCGACAGGTTAGTGGTTAGAAATCTATGTTTATGATTTTGAGTGTTAATTACCTTATGTCAAACCATGGAAATGTGACAAGTTTAACGTTTTGCGAGGAGAATAACAACGTTTTTTTCTATCAAGAGACGAGGAGCACGCATGACAAGGACAGCTGGAGCACACTTGATTGGTTGGGTTAAGCATGAATAGTCATTGAAATCGGGGAAAACCACCTCCTACTACATTCCCATTACAGTGAGACCTTTTAGTCCGATTTTAATATTGTAGGGCAAAATATTGTGTTTGTGCAACATTGCGATGGTTGCTCATGGTTCATTGTCATACATTCCTAACCAATAGCATTAATTATTCAAATCGACACCACATGGCTGATTTTAGTACATTTGTTGAAAGTAATGAGCATTGCAAACCACATGGCGATAAAACATATTTTGTGCACTTCTCGTTAGCTGTTACTTCCATCCCAAGGCTGTTACTCCCGCCCCACCGGCATGTACAGAAGTAACGCTCACACAGCACACGTGAGCTGTCAAGAGCAAAAAGTAGCACCCATCAATCTACTCGCTGAGTTTATTTAAAGTGTTTGACCTCCAATAGTGAATGTACTAGCAATATGTTGGTAACTGTTGATAGTCTGCTAAAAGAAAGCTACAAAAAGACACCTAGCATTTGTCTTGGCTAGCCTACTTTAGCCAGGTCTTTCTCTTTTGGAAAGTTTGTTTTAGAGGGGCATCTTCTCAATTACATACTTTAGAAATAAAAATGAATGCAACTAATATAATACAATTTGAAAGAATAAAGTAATGACTTGCGTTGCTAAATGATATTACATCGCTTTTGAAATGCATATAATAACCAAATGTAGTTTGTTAATAGCTGAATATGGAGAGAAGGCATGCCAACCTTATAGGTACTGCATGACCCCATAAGAGCTACACCATGTCCGGGGAAAAAGTTCATGTTGGAACCTGGTTTCATATGCAGCTACGGAGTGGTGGTGCATCAGCTATTTTCTGTGCTCTGATTTACGAATAGCAAGCTTAACTAGTTTATAAAAGATGTCGAACTAACTGAATAAATTTGTTCTCCTAATGATGCTTCCAGTGCTGTGAAGAAGTCTTTGCCCCCTTTCTGAAATTCCCGAATTGCATATTTCTTATGCTGAATGTTGTCAGATCTTCAACCAAAACATAATATTAGATAAAGGAAACCGGAGTTTACAAAAAATTATAACTTTTTATTAAATAAATAAAAGTATGCGACGCCCAATTCCCCCGTGTGAAAAAGTAATTGCTCAGCATTTGGTTGTTGTCATTGCAGATAAAGTTGGCACAACCAGTTATTGAGTGTAAGGGGCAATTACTTTTTCACACAGGGGCATTGGGTGTTGAATAACTTTATTTATGAAATAAGTATGTAATTGTTGTGTTATTTGTTCACTCAGGTTCCCTTTATCTAATATTAGTTTTTAGTTCAAGATCTGATAACATTCATATTGTGAAAATCAGAAAGGGGGAAAATAATTAGTCACTGCACTGTGTATGATATTTTCGAAGATATCGATATAGGTCTACAGATTTCATCCAAGTGTTGACAATGGAGTCTGCTGCTTTCTGTGTAGCAAAGCCCATGTTTAACACCTGCTTCATTCTTCAATCATACCTGTATTGCAAATAGCTGAGAAAATGCCCATTAAAAGGATGCTTAATGCCTGTGGAAGTCCACTGACTCTTACATCTTTCTTTAAAGGCCAAGTGCAGTCAAAATTCCTTTTTCCCTTTTTTTATATCATTGTACAACAGTTGATGCAAGTAACACTAACAGTGTGAAAACATTTGATCAGTGTTATTTCTTGACAGTTGCTGGTTGAAAATGCAATCTAGCATTACACCATGCCCAAACCGGACTCAAGCGCGTGTCCGCCATCATGTGCAAATTGATTTTGTCCCCCTACACCAAACGCGATCACGACTCTAACGTTGAAATATCAAAACAAACTCTGAACCAATTATATTAATTTGGGGACAGGTCCAAAAGCATTAAACATTTATGGCAATTTAGCTAGCTAGCTTGCAGTTGCTAGCTAATTTGTCCTGGGATGTAAACATTGAGTTGTTATTTTACCTGAAATGCACAAGGTCCTCTACTCCGATAATTAATCCATGGGGAGCCTGGCCGGCTACTTTTTCTATTTGGCTGGCTTCTCCATGTGCTTGTGGAAAACACCGCGATAGTCATTGGTCAGTTTGCAGAAAGATCTGCTGTGCGGCTGTACAAATTCACTCCACCATGTACAGGTGTGCTCTCCTGCTATCAGTCTGGAACAGGAAAACAAACAAACTGTTAAGAGGGAGTTCTGAAACTCCAGTTAGTGACTCACACACACCCTGTCTCAGTGTGGCAGGTAGCCTAGCGGTTAGCGCTAGGGGCCAGTAACCGCAAGGTTGCTAGTTCGAATCCCAGAGCCGACTAGGCGAAAAATACGTTGTTCTGCCCTTGAGCAAGGCACTTAAGCCTAATTGTTCCAGGGTCGCTGTCAATAATGGCTGATCCCTGGCCGTGACCCCACTCTCCGCGGGTGTCTCATTGCTATATGCAAAAAAATAAATTTCCATTTTCGCACCACCCACTTGTACAGGTTACTCTTGTACATGTGTGACCTGTAAAGACGAAGAAAAACCTAGTCAGGCAGCACAGATATCCTCATCCCGTATCTGTTTTTGCTGCCAACCGTTATGGCCATGACAGCCACCACAGGATTTGCCTACAGCCTACAATACAGCTCAGACAAACACGCAAAAAGGTTAGAGCGTGGGGGCCAACCAACTAAAATGATTGGGTCAAGCTTTAAAGAAAGTCCCAGTCCTTCAGAGGCCGAATGTACTCTCTCAGCGAGACCTAAATGTCTAATATTCCGCTGTAACCACCACAAGAGAACCCCTGGCCTGTCTGTCATTAGCATCAAGCTTCCCGTTCACTTCAGAGTTGACAGTGCAGGTGTTCTGGCTCCGCGGAGGGGGGAGACGGTAATTAAAGCTAGCGATGGCTAAATTGCTTACGTCGTTAGCGTTGCATGCAAGCAGCTTTGGGATGGGAGTTTTGAGAGTCCGCAAAGACAAATTAAGCATTTTATTTGTATTTTTACCAAATTGTAGAGGATATTTGCATGATAAAGGAAGCCTGGTTGATGAAACCTACAGTTGACTTTAAAGTTGGACTGCTCTGTGTTTTTATTTCCCTAGATGAGCAGCTTTGGGATGGGAGTTTTGAGAGTCCGCAAAGACAAATTAAGCATTTTATTTGTATTTTGACCATATCGTAGAGGATATTTGCATGATAAAGGAAGCCTGGTTGATGAAACCTACAGTTGACTTTAAAGTTGGACTGCTCTGTGTTTTTCTTTCCCTAGATGAGGAATGGACATACCATACCCCTCCACTAGCATACACAGGAATGGAAATAACTTGCTGTACATTGAACTTCAGCTCGGCAGCCATATTTACGAGACCTTTAACAGTTTTATGTTTTGCTCCAGAGAGCATTTGTGTGTACAGTAGATACATTTTTTTGGACCTTGCCTGTATACACACACACACACACACACACTTTAGCGTGGATTAATGTGTGCTCGCCCGACAGGCATGAAAGTCTTCCTGCTTTTAGGCTCTTGCCATCAAAGATGACGAGGTGAATACAGCATGATAAATCTTGAAAGCAAAGGCACCATCTCTTTATCTTTTTCTTCCAGCTTATCTCCTTTACACAGGGCCCTCTGGGAGAAAAAAATCTGCCCCCTCCCCCCTTCTACCCACTCACACATACGCAACACACCCTTTACCGAAGTGGACCACGGACTCGTAGCTTGTTGACTTTGGCACAGCGGGCTGCCGAACAGTTGGCACGTCACTTCTTTAACATGGGAGTGTCAGGTGGTAGAAACATCTGCTGGCTATCCCCCCCCCAAAAAAACACTCCCACTCTTGGTTTCCCACACACATGCCCAACCAGCAGATGTGTTGAAGCATTGCCACACTTTATAAAGGCTTGAAAGAGCTTAAATTACAGTCTATCCCCCTCTAAAATGTTTTCCCAACAGGCCTTAAGCCAAACAGAGAGGCACATTCTGTCAATCAAATTCCTCTTCAATGATACGGTGCACGCCTTCCCAGACGACCGGTTGCTGTCTCTGAAGAAAAAAGTCCAATCGGGTTGGTTGTTGCCTAGAGATGGGGAAGTAGAGGCATAAACATACTCACTGTGATCATACAATCTCCATCTCTCCCTGTTTATCTCTGCCTCATATACTTCCACTCTCTTCCCTATTACATTATTGCCTAATCATTTGGTTACCCTTCCCTCTTTCCTGCACTATTTAACTTCAAAACCATGTGAATTATTGCATGTGAGAGTAGTTGAATGACCCTGCTTTCACACTCCGTCACCAGTCCAGCAGATCACTCAACTTGTGGCTGGCACTGCTTTCATCTGCACATGGTGGGTAACTAGGTCATGTTCGTTAGATGACAAACAGAATAACACAGACTGAAACAGGGATGCACTACCTGTACTTGTCCAATAACAAACCCATTTTTGTTTTCCATTGCAAAATGTTTGCATTGTGTGGTGGCCTATTGCACACATCAAGGGAGAATGACCGCCCCCTCTCATTGAAGCCACGAAAGTTTAAGGCCAACAGCAGTACATAATGCATTGTCTGCAGAAAACAGGATCCTCCATTATAGTGAATTGAAAAACATTTGGGGAGTTTCTCCCATTCTGCAGATCCTCTCAAGCCCTGTCAGGTTGGATGGGGAGTGTCGCTGCACAGCTATTTTCAGGTCTCTCCAGAGATGTTCAAGTCCGGGCTCTGGCTGGGCCACTCAATGACATTTAGAAACTTGTCCAGAAGCCGTTCACCTGTTGTCTTGGCTGTAGACTTGGGGCCATTGATCTGTTGAAAGGTTAACCTTCGCCCCAGACTGAGGTTCTGAGCGCTCTCTGTACTTTGTTCTATTAACCTTTCTCTCAATCCTGACTAGTCTCCCAGTCACTGGTGCTGAAAAACATCCCCACAGCATGATGCTGCCACCACCATTCTTCACCGTAGGGATGGTATTGGCCAGGTGATGAGCCGTACCTGGTTTCCTCCAGACATGATGCTTGGCATTCAGGCTAAAGAGTTCAATATTCTAACCAGAGCATCTTGTTTCTCATGGTCTGAGTCCTTTTATGTGCCTCTTGGAAAACTCCAGTGGGCTGTCTTGTGCCTTTTTTACTGAAGAGTAGCTTCTGTCTGGCCACTCTACCATAAAGGTCTGATTGGTGGAGTGCTGCAGAGATGGTTGTCCTTCTCCACAGAAGAACTCTAGAGCTCTTTCAGAGTGACCGTCAGGTTTTGGTCACCTCTCTGACCAAGGTCCTTCTCCCCAGATTGTTCAGTTTGGCCGGGCGGTTCCAAACTTCATCCATTTAAGAATAATGGAGGCCACTGTGTTCTTGGGCACCTTCAGTGCTGCATACTTTCTTTTTGTGGTACCCTTCCCCAGATCTGTGCCTCGACACAATCCTGTCTTGGAGCTCTACAGACAATTCCTTCAACATCGGGCTTGGTTTTTGCTCTGACATGCTCTGTCAACTGTGGGACCTTGAATAGACCGATGTGTGCCTTTCCAAATGATGTCCAACCAATTGACTTTACCACAGATAAATTACAATTAAGTTGTAAAAGCATCTCAAGGACGATCAATGGAAACAGGATGCACCTGAGCTCAATTTCGAGTCTCATAGCAAAGGGTCTGAATACTTATGTAAATAAGTATAAAAACCTGTTTTCGCTTTGTCCTTAAGGGGTATTCTACCATTCAAAGGTTTGAGGTCACATAGAAATGTCCTTGTTTTTTTTAAAGAAAATCACATTTTTTGTCCATTTAAAATAACATCAAATTGATACAGTGTAGACATGTTGTAAATGACTATTGTTGCTGGAAATGGCTGATAAAAAATAAATAATAATAATATCTTATCAGCAGCCATCACTCCGGTGTTCCAATGGCACTTTGTGTTAGCTAATCCTAGTGTATCATTTTAAAAGGCTAATTGATCACTAGAAAACCCTTTTGTAATTATGTTAGCACAGCTGAAAACTGTAGTTCTGATTTAAAGAAGCAATAAAACTAGCCTTCTTTGGAATAGTTGAGTATCTGGAGCATCAGCATTTGTGGGTTCGATTACAGGCTCAAAATGGCTAGAAACAAAACTTTCTTCTGAAACTCGTCAGTCTATTCTTGTTCTTAGAAAAGAAGGCTATTCCATGCGAGAAATTGCCAAGAAACTGAAGATCTCGTACAACGCTGTGTACCACTCCCTTCACAGAACAGCGCAAACTGTCTCTAACCAGAATAGAATGAGTGGGAGGCCCCGGTGCACAACTGAGCAAGAGGACAAGTACATTGGAGTGTCTAGTTTGAGAAACAGACGCCTCACAAGTCCTCAACAGGCAGCTACATTAAATAGTACTCGCAAAACACCAGTCTCAACGTCCAAATTGTCGAGGCGACTTTGGGATGCTGGCATTCTTGGCAGCATCCCAAGGGTGTTTCTTAGTGACCCCAATCTTTTGAACGGTAGTGTACGTTTTAGAATAAGGCTGTAACATAACAAAATGTGGAAAAAGTTAAGGGGTCTGAGAACTTTCCGACTGCACTGTATGTCATTGAACCAATTATTTTAAAATCACACACAGATAGTACAGTTATAAGGACAATTGAGTTTGTAATGGCAGCCTGCAGTACTTCGGTCGGCCATGAGTTACTCAATGAGAGGGGGCTGCGCCGAGCAAGTTTGCAACGTCACTTACTAGAGTAGCTCAAACTGCTGCTGTTATGTTTCCATGAGATGCCATCTTAACCACTTTAATTTGGCTGTCTTCACATAGAAATGAGTGGTGTCACATGATTGAAGGCTTTGTCCATTAATACATACAGTCATTGGCACATACCCTGATGAAGAGGATTATCCACACCCCCCCCTTTCAAGTGGAAACTACTCCATATATATAAAATTGTGGACACCTTCAAATGAGTGGATTTGGCTATTTCAGTCACACCCATTGCTGACGTGTATAAAATCGAGCACAGAGCCATGCAATCTCCGTAGACAAGCGTTGGCTGTAGAATGGCCTTACTTAAAAGCTCATTGACTTTCTACATAGTACCGCCATAGAATGCCACCTTTCCAACAAGTCAGTTCATCAAATTTATTTTCGTTTGAGCTGCCCTGGTCAACTGTAAGTGCTGTTATTGTGAAGTGCAAACGTCTAGGAGCAACAACGGCTCAGCCGCCAAGTGGTAGGCCACACAAGCTCACAGAACGGGACCGCCAAGTGATGAAGCGCGTAGCGCATCTGTCCTCGGTTGTAACACTCACTACCGAGTTCCAAACTGCCTGTGGACGCAATGTCAGCACAGCTTGTCTCTAGATTGATTGATTAATTATGCTTCACCATCTAGCAGTTCGACGGATTAATATGGGTTTGGCAGATGCCAGGAGAATGCTACCTGCCCCAATGCATAGTGCTAAATGTAAAGTTTGGGGAAGGCCCTTTCCTGTTTCATCATGACAATGCCCCCATGCACAAAGCGAGGTCCATACAGAAATTATTTGTTGATCGGGTCGGGGGACTGTGCGTGACCTCACTAATGCTGTTGTGGCTGAATACTGTGGAGACTTGCTTCCAATGTTCCAACATCTAGTGGAAAGCCTTCCCGGAAGAGTGGACCAGGTGTCCACATACTTTTGGTCATGTAGTGTATCTTGATAAACAGTCTGGGGTCACCAGGGTCATTCAGATCTTTTTTAGTCTCTGGTTGTTGTGGCTGCAGAGTGAACATGTCCAAATATGTATAAGGATATTTTTGGTGTTAGGAGAAGAAAAGGGTTGATCTAAAGACTTGTCTTTCTCCTGTTCTCTATCTCCTTCCTATGTCTGTCTGTCGTTCGTTCTCCATTTGTATCTCTCCCCCTCTTATTATTCCCCTTATTGCCCCCCCCCCCCACACACACACACACACACACACACACACACTCCTCCCTCGCCCACAGAGATCTATTTAAAAAATACAGACTTGTCTCCTGGAAAGTTTTCAATGGGGTGTGGCGAACAACCGCCGGTGATTCGTGTTTGTGTTAAATGTGGATTAGTATAATGGGAACCACACATTTTATGCCTAAGGAGAGTGGTTGAGGGTTAGACACCTAAATATGTTTTGAAGAGACAAGCCTTCTGAAAGCTTAAAATAATAATAATAGTAATCCTAAAATTGTGACCACTGGGACTGGCTTTCACTGACTTTTTTTTTTTCGTGGGCTTAAACCATTAACGTTGCGCGAGATCTTGCGTGGCGTTTGATGCACTCTGAAACGATAAGTAACAATGACGCTAGTTTTAATATTGCATGTGTGACTCCGAAGCAGAGTGCAAAATACACTGTGACATTAGAGAAGGTGGGGGCTGGTCTGTATTGAGTGCACACGCTTGCACCATTCTTTTTATGTGCCTAATAATAAACACGTAATTTAAACAGTCAAAATGAATTACCAGTCATGGTATTCTCATCTGATTGTACAAGTCAATTAATAAAAAAGTAGGGTGCATGTGCACTCTGAAATGATTCCAGTATACACAACTGCATGTATTCCCGCACCAATTTATGAATGGATATCTAACATTGATCGATTTTTACCATTGATTAGGCCTACATTAACTGATGCGTCTTGCTGACAAATGTACCTTTTTTGTAGCTTGAAAAGTCGGGACACCTGAAATGCATCTGAAACTGTCCTGGGGGAAACGTGATGATCACCCTAACACACACGGTCAACTTATAAACCAGTCTAAAATGTGGATTACCATGAACTTCAAATAGGCCTACTGGTAGTGAATGTGTACTGGTAGAAACAACTTGTGCTTAATGTGTTAATGCTAGTCTTTACAGATCATGTGACATAACACTACCTTTTCTTACACTGTCATTCATGAATGTAATTGAATGTAACGTGTCATTTTTAAACATTTAACAATTAAACTTAAACCCTGTGTGAATCATTGATCTTAGATATCTGGGGAAATGTCCTGTATGTGTAGCTATGCCTGCGTAACATGCCATTTATGTTTCACCGTGAAATCAGTTCTCATGGGCACAAATCCAAAATAACGTAAGCCTATGCCGTTGCGAAATCGAATGCTTCTAACCGAAAGTGAACTATATACCTACTGTCATTAACGTATACTTGTTGGATGGATTGGATGCGCATTGGTGTCCAGTTGTAGGCTAGTTGTCTAGTGTTAGTGTCAACCATCAGCTGATAAAGGAAAGAAAACAAATATTTATAGAAAATCTAATACTTTTACGAAGAACACCAGGACCCGCATGCACCTGAAACAAAGCAATGAGCACTAAACAGCTGACTGACAAAAGCCAACAATGGTGAATCAAAAGCTTTTTAAGGACGCATGGCAAAACAATGTTGAAAATGAGGAATTACAAAGCAAACCCTATGTGTAAAGGAGCTCAGTTGTGGCCGAAATTCAGCACTACTGAATGGACAGTGCCACCACGTACAACCGGTTTAAACCATGACTGAGAGGTGGGGGTGTTTTCACTTTTATTTTCATATTTACCGCTGTAAAATATACCACTGCATTTTAAACATGTAGAAGAATGATTCAATTAGCATTATTTACAGCTCCCCCCCACCCCTAGAGTCTAAACAAACTGAACCATATTGCTCTTTTTGCCTGTTTTAGGTTGCACCAGACAGACGTTTTCAGAGCTTGATTCTGAGCACACAGAATCAAGCCCTCGGCATCAAAACCTGTATTGCAAAATGTTTATACAGTTAAGACCAGTGTAAAACGGATGAGGAGGTGTTACTTATTGACTTAGAGACCGATCTCTCTAGTCTGTCTCAATGGAGGCACTGGTGGCGGTGTACTTGAGGATTAAGTAGAAGCATCATGCTCTTGTTGAGGATGTTTCTCTTAGACTTTGGTTGATCCCAGATGATCTCTCGTCAGACTTGGTAACGCTTCCAAAACACGCTTCCAAAACACGCTTCCAAGTGAAAGGGAGTGGGGAGGTGAATTTAGTGCAGACACACACACACACACACACACACACACACGTATACACATACACACCGGCCAAAATCGCGACCTCCGCTTGTGATCTCTATGAAAAATCTCTCTCCCTCCATACCATTGTCCTATTCTTTCGCTGAAATCCACAGGAAGTCAAAAATATGCAGCCACAGCATATGGCCCATAGAAGGTCCTATTTGAAGCTCTGAAAGCACCAGATCCTTTGCCTCCTCTGCGTCTTTCTAAACCTCAGGAATTTAAAGGGGTGCAATTCTTTTTATTTTGTGTGTGTGTGTGTGTCGTCCCCCCCCCCCCCAGAATAAATTGAAAGGCCCTTCTTCAAGCCTGCTGTTCCCCCTCTAAAGACTCTTTCAGTCCTTCAGAAATTGGGGGTTTGCGCCGTGAACTGGGGTTATTGTGGGCGACACAATCAGGTTGTATCTGTCGTCCTGATAAGCTGAATGTCACGGTGTCCATTTTCTCTATACACATGCTAATGCCTCCCAATCAGTTCGGCAGTTGGAGATGTTGTCAAAGGGAGGATAGAGGATTATCAGTTGGGGCGAAGCTACACGGGCTGCAATCAGGCATTCACTCCATTTCATTTCTTTCTTCCTCTTGTCAGTCTCTCGCTCTCTCTCATGTACTGTATATTCACTACGGAAGGGAAAAAAACAGACAGGCAGCTGCCCTAATTGCGGGTCAAATCTTTACCAGTGGAGGTAATAAGAGAAGAGCCCGTGGCATTATTCATAATGTGAATGAATCATTAAAAAGGCGACCCGATTTTGGTTGAAAAATACAGAAAAAGCCTAATTACATTTAGTTAATTGCATTTGACATGGTGTCACTACCTCTTCACAAAAGTTTAAAATGTAAAAGATTCAATGTTTTATAGACTCTTAAGCCTCAATTTTTAATGTAGATAAATAATAGAGCAGTACATGAAATCCCATATGTTCATATGTTTGGGTAGGATGGCAGCTGTGTTGTCTACTATTAGTGTCTCAGGTTGTTTGCATGTCTCACAATTTTTGGGGGGACCAATGCGAAGTGTGTGTTTGCATGTGTGGGACTGTTAAGTGCTAAGGGCATATCCTCCCCCTACACTTGCAATCTCATCACCCCCCCCCCCATCCTTCTAGCCATTGCCAGGTGTGTGTGTGTGTTGGGCTCATTTCCATATGGAGTGTCAAAGAAATCAGCATGTTCAGAACAAATGTACATGTTTCGGCAATGTCAACTTTCAGGTTTTCCTATGCATCCATCTTAACTGTAATAACTCATCTGTCGAACTAATTGCTTCCAACTGCCATTTTCCAGTGACAAAACGAACCTTGTACTCTTGCGAAAATCCCTCTTGAATCAGTAGAACTACTAAATCTGCCCCTCTCCTACTGTAGCTACACAGTTGCCAAGTCTTGCTTCTCTTGCCAACTGGGAAGGTGTTTCCCCCCGCCTCACTCCATTGTGTGTGTCGTCTGATCGCGAAAGGGTGTCAGTTGAGAGACGATGCAGCAGGACAGCCTACATGTGTGGTTATGGAAATGAGGTGATTCCTTTGCCAAAGGAACATTGGGGACAGGAGTTGTGGGGTTGAGAGTTTCGGGGAGGGGGAGGGTGTCGGCATTTGTTCAGGGAGGACACACACTGGGAGTAGCTAGCTCCACATCCCGTCCCACTCACAGTAGGGTGTGAGGGGAGTCTCGCTAGCTCTCTGTTCAGTGCTCCCTCTCAGTCACCAGATGGTTGACTATTTTGGGGGTGGATGGATGTACTTCTACTTAAAGGTGTTATTGTTTGACAACTAGGCCTAGCTATAGGCCGATATGGGATGATTGACTAACTGGAATGCAACCAAGCTACCTGCTGCTCTGTTTTTTTTCTTTCTTCTCCTTTTTCATTTTCGTAGGAGACTTCAGTTGCCGCCTCTCTTTCTCCTGTTTTTCATTAGCATTCTAGCATGAATGATTCCTCCTCGTTCCCACCCAATGGGGTTAATTTTATGTCAACAGACAATGCAACAGGCGGCTTTCCTCAAATATCTCTCTGGGAAAATCCCGTCAGTAAATAGGCTTGCAAAAAACCAGCCTCTCCGTCTTCTCGTTTCGCTCTCCCCCCCCCTGTCGCTGCTTCCATTGTCATTGGAGATAGCACTACCCTTTTAGTATAAAATCAATATCGAAATGAAAGGGAACACCAAGGCTTTGTGCGTGCACAGGGCTTGTTCTTGTATGTTTTGTGCACACCCTCCTATGTGCCCAGGAGCAAAGTGTCTGCAACAGCAGCAAGTGACGAGCCCCAAAACCAGCCGTGTTATGAGTGGCAACCCAAATGATGTCATCAACCGAGGGCTGACCCATTTCTTTTG
Source organism: Oncorhynchus masou masou (assembly GCF_036934945.1). Lineage (NCBI taxonomy): Eukaryota > Metazoa > Chordata > Actinopteri > Salmoniformes > Salmonidae > Oncorhynchus > Oncorhynchus masou. The sequence goes on along the minus strand of NC_088216.1, from coordinate 31,616,223 downwards.
TGTTTCTTGTTACACAGCAAACAGTTACCACCACGCAGACACATTTGTCCACAGGCCTGTGAATGCTGTAAAGTTCATATTTGTGTAGCAGCTGTACTGTTTGCTTTTGTTTTTAAGACTAGTGGTAGGATGCAGTGACACCGTTTTACCTCGAGCACCTGTCCTTTCCAAACAATGTCTGACCAACCTGAGAGCCTTTTTCATCTGTATCTTCAGGCTCACCTGTAGTCCATTTCCTCAAACAGTCTCGTTCCAGACCATGTTCCCTTCACAAACAGGGCTTTTCCCCTCCCAACCTGGTTCTGAGAGACTGCCCTAATATACTGGTCTTGTCTTCAAGCGCATAATTTAAAATGATGCTCTCAAAAGGATTGATGCTGCCTTTTCAGGTGATTTCGTAGTTTTATATTTCAACGAATTGCAAAAACTTAAGCCATTTCATGAAGAGTCTGCTGCTTACATAGTGGCCCCGCAGGACTAAGTGTTTGGGTTCGGTGTGCTGAAGTTTAAAAACGAAACAGGAAATGCATTGCACATGATTTGAGCTTTTATAGGTAGACACAGCAACAGATATGCAGATGAAAAGTTTTGGGTCTTGTGCATCTCATCATTGTGCTATAGTTATGAAACTAGTTCCAAATTGTTTGGTAACAACACAGTCACATCCCCGTCTGGTCCTTAGCCTCTAAGAGAGTGGCATTGTTGCATGCTGCAAGGCATGTGGTAGGCATTACGTTAAAAGTTCGAAATTAGAATAACTGAGCCTTAACACACTTAATTGCCCCCGAATTCCAATGCTTCCTGTTAAGGGAAATAAGGAGAAGAACGTGGGAGTGTTTCCCAGCATGAGAAGTCCAGATGGGGGAGTTGAACAAAATGTCAGACCCCCTAAAAGAAACAAACAAAAGTCAACACTGTCCTAGTCCAGCAGTTCCATCTCAGCTGGGAGCTCCTTGCGTGGGCTCTTAAGCGATCGAGCCTGGAGAACCATGTTGCTAATCAAACATTAGCCCAACATACAGTTCTCATAACTTGTTGAAAGATGTCATCAGTGCTTTATCTATGCAAACAAACCCCCTTATCTTGGTTCCACCTGGCAGCTTGCCGAGAGCTCAGCTGTGGAGGGTTGTGTTGGCCGGGGGTTAGCTCGCAGGGAGAAAAGGGCTTCTGGTGAGTTCTGGCCTTGATTTATTTGAACAGCTGATCCAAGTCAACTGGGCCAGTCAGCAGAGCCAGAACATAGCCATCCCACTTTCAATAACAGTCAACGTGAGCTTTATTGGCAGCCCCTCGCATTGACTACTTGGTTTGCCAAAAACTGCTGGAGACTGCAGACATAGGCTGATTTGAAAGTAATGATACAGTACTTTATACTCCAACATGAATACCTGTACCATGTACATTAGGATATGGAAGAGCAGCCACTGTGAGAAGCCAATAAACGTACAACCTGAAATTACGTAATTTCAACTAGCTTTGCCCAGTTTTGCAATTGGGGTTTGGCTATTGGGGTAAAAGGTATATTTACTCTGCTACTGTGATATGTAAATAGCGCTTGGCCCAACCTTTTGAAGTAGCCCAGGGTGGGTGCTGAGGGGTATACTGCAGGATCAATGAGTTAGCTGGCTAACTTTGATCAACAACCAGAAATACATTTTAGTTAACAAATCTAAACTTAATTAAGAAATCTGTGTTTTTGGTTGTTGACTCGATTAGACTATGGCCATTTCAAAGTATTTAGGCAAGCTTATTGATCCTGCTTTGTAGTATACCCCTGTGGTCTGTTTTATATAGTAAACAGAAAGACCGACAGAAGAGAACATATCCACAACAATAACAAAACCAATGTTAACGTCCAGATGCACTATTCCCCCCCAGAACCTTCCCAGGGGTCCGTCTTTCATTTAACCCCTTCAGAGCCATCGGTGTTTACGTTCACTTCCTTGATGTTCTGCATTTACTGTCTTATTTGTTTATTTTCGGCCTTGCTCCATACCTTCATTGGGCCCACCTACTGCCACTGCCCCTCTTCACTAGCTACAGCCCCGCAACTAAACCATGTTCTCGACAGACAACCAACCTCTCCCACCCCACAACCAACCTGCCTTCTTGAGGGAGTAGTCATTTGAAACTAAACACATACTATTTTGCCTCTGCTTCAGGAATCAAAATCAAAAGTACACACGCGTGTCGTGGTGGAGTGCATATTGGAGGACCGCACTGGAATGTGTATGTGAACTGATCCCCGTCTGTACCCCACCCTGCCTGCCTGCCTGCCTCTGCTTGGAATAAATCCTGGAGAAACTCGCCCTGACACAGATGGCTGGGTGTATCTCGTAGTTCTTCCAGGGGCCTGAATGCCTGGATGCTTAGTGCACCTAACAAGGCAAAGCAGACAAGCAGTGGGAGGATGGATGGTGAACCCGCTACCGTAGCTCTGTCTTGTTGATGTGTGAGGGTTTGTGAGTACCAGGGTGGATTGCCAGTTAAAGGGATGCACCCATGTACGGTGTTGGAAGCAGGCTTGACGCTGTTGTATTCTTGCCCCCTGGTTTGGATACAGTCCCAACCTGCCGCTGGAGACACACGAGTGCGTTGATTCGAAGGCTTTACTGCATATTGCGGTCAATCCCTCTGTGTGAATTTGAATCTCGTTTCACCCCCCCCCCAAAAAAAAAAATACATACAGTATGTTTTACTTTCTTGAATCATTTTCAATGGTAAAGATAAAGCTCACTTTGAACCATTTTTGTCCAGCAGGGCCAAAACAGCCAATCAAATAACTTCTATATTTATTCCGGGTGGTTACCTTTCATTTCACATGAGGGCTGAATTCCTGGAGTGGAGTGAGACTTTAATAATAGGTTATACAGGCTGGCAGGTGTCGACTACAGTACAAGTGACCATTGTTTGGTTGGAACATCTCTTTCTAAATTGGAACTCATTCTGATGGATGACATCAAAAAAGGGGAAATGTCAAAGTAGAACAAAGGAATGGCGGCGTTGTCTGTCTCTGGGGCTTTTGGAACTGGACAGCGTAAGCTTCCACTGCTCACTGACCTCCTTTCTCTGTCGTTGTTTTTGCCCACCTCATCATACCTCAAAGTGGAGGTCCGTCCGTCTGTCTGCCTTTCCTAATCTGTAGCCAATGTTCCCAAAGGACATGGCCACTTGCGCCAGTGAGCTCGTTCCCGTGGTTAATGAAGTCTGAGGACAAACGGACTGCATGAGCATTTTCAAAATGTCACTGAAGAACAGTACTACTGAAAATAATAGCTTCATCGCGTAAGATTATAGCTCAAGTACAATTTTCAGATCACATATAAATCTATGGTTCAGTGTAACTGTATGTGAAATTGATTTGAGCCATGCAGACAGACATAACAAGTACAAACCTCTGCAGCCAGCAACGGGTTAGGCCTAGCTCATTTCTAGATGCCACACACCATTAATCTCAAACTCTCTCAAATCACGGAATCCAATATCCAGTACTGACATCCACTTCACTGTACCCCTGTCAGGGTACACGGGAGTGTCCATTCTATAGATTTCAACCAAAACAACATTACCCTGCCTCCCAGCCAAATGTTGCTCCCAGACCATCTCACTAACCTAGCATTTGCGCCGTTCCCTCATTGATTACCGTTATGTTTGGGTGAACGACCAGCTCGGTGTGCCCCGCTGGTTCGTGGAACCAACTGGAGCAGTTCTGTCATTAACCAGCAGTGGCGAGACTGTAGCCTACATTCAGGCTGACCTTTGATGGACGGTGTCATCTGTTCATTTGTGACCACGTTTGTCTGTTTTTTATTTGTTTTCTTTCCCCCCTTTTAGATGGTCTTATTTTAAAGACCATCTGGGATGGACTGATGCCCGAACACAATGTTTGTGCAATTTATCTGACTCTTGATAATTACTATTTGTTTGTATTGCAATTGTCGGTCTCTCCATAACACCATATTGCTTAATTTAGTGCTGTATGTACTTTTTTGTACCCCAAAAAATGAGACGTATTACAACACAAACATTGACATATTGAAGAATCAAGAGTCCGATGCAGTGCGGCATCATACTTTAGCTTGTCCAAACTTCCAGCATCAGTCAGACTCTTGATGGCCAATAGGAAGTATACATACTGATATGTAAAGCAGTATGAAATTGTAGTTCTAAACCGTATCCACGTGATTCGGCTTTGTAGATCAAATAACTGACTAAAGCCTTAGAACCAAAGTTGTCCTCTTATGGCAAGGCAGGAACCTTTCAGAAGATTCATGACGAGTACTGAAGGGGAAAAAGGGATGTGTCACAAGCCGTTTTCATCTCACGCTTTCATGATCTGTTTGCTCTCAAGCGGTCGGACATCAAGGCCATGCATTTTTAATGAGGACCTTTTTCTCATATTGCATCTCTTCCTCATTTTATTCGGGTGTTTTTAATAATGGAATAGGGCATCATTGGGGGCGGATGGCATCGGTTGCTCCGCCTTGGGCCCCCTCAGTGTTCCGTGTCCAATCGTAGCGCGGCTGCCTCTGTAGTGATTGCAAATAACTTTTACACCTTGATGTTATGAATGCTTAATGCTCTTTTTAAACAGCCGTCTGTTAGAGGTGTTTTTGCACTGATTAGTTCACAATAGTCGGTCTGGCTCTTGCTGAGACTGTTTGATTACAAACTAGTCAATAAAGGTCCAGTTGGAATGGATGTGGCACTTTCAAAGTATCCTATAACAAACCCAAGATGAGTTAATCTTTTGTACACTATTTAAGGTAACCTTAATTCAAATGAGCATCCAATCAGTAACATTCAATACAATGAGGCAAGAGACACAGATGAAAGGATAAGGACTCTTTATCCTCAAAGGGTAGGGGACTTTTCCGTCTGGTATTGGGGCCTATGTTGTGAATAGGGTGACATTTGGGATGTATTCAGACTGGTATTTTCCAACATTGTATTAGCAACATAGCTCAGGCAATAGGAAACGCTCTCATCCATTTATATGCAGATGAAACCGTCTTATACTCAGCTGGCCCCTTCCTGGATTGTATGTTAGAAACGCTCTACAACAAAGCTTTCTTTGTGTCCAACAAGTTTTCCCTGCCTTTAACCTTGTTCTGAACCACTCCAAAACAAAGGTAATGTGGTTTGGTAAGAAGAATGCCCCTCTCCCCACAGGTGTAATTACTTCATCTGAGGGTTTAGAGCTTGAGGTAGTTACCTCATACAAGTACTTGGGAGTATAGCTAGATGGTACACTGTCCTTCTCTCAACACATCAATGCTGCAGGCTAAAGTTAAATCTAGACTTGGTTTCCTCTATTGTAATCGCTCCTCTTTCACCCCAGCTGCCAAACTAAACCTGATTCGAATGACCATCTTACCCATGCTAGATTACGGAGGCGTAATTTATAGATTGGAAGGTAAGGGTGCTCTCGACCAGCTAGATGTTCTTTACCATTCGGCTATCAGATTTGCAACCAATGCTCCTCAAAGGACACTCTATGCTCCTCTGTAAACTGGTCATCTCTGTATATCAGTCGCAAGACCCAATGGTTTATGCTTATTTATAAAAGCCTCTTAGGCCTCACTCCTCCCTATCTGAGATATCTACTGCAGCCCTCATCCTCCACATACAACACACGTTCTGCCAGTCACATTCTGTTAAAGGTTCCAAAAGCACTCACATCCCTGGGTCGCTCGTCACTACAGCTAGTGACTGGAACGAGCTGCAACAAACACTTTATCTCAATCTCTTCATTCTAAGACTCAATCATGGACACTCTTACTGACCTCTTCTTGCCCTTTGTGCTGTTGTCTGTGGCCAATAATATTTGTTCCCTGTTTTGTGCTGCTACCATGTTGTGTTGCTACCGTACTGTATTGTCATGTGTTGCTACCATGCTATGTTGTTGTCATAGGTTTCTCTTTAGGTAGTGTTGTGTTGTCTCTCCTATCGTGATGTGTGTTTTGTCCTAAAATGATCGTTAATCGCCGCCCCCGCAGGATGCCTTTTGTTAGGCCGTCATTGTAAGTAGGAATTTGTTCTTAACTGACTTGCCCAGTTTTAAAAAGGTTAAATAAAAAAACTATGAATATACCCCCCTAGTGTTAAATCTGTCGACGGTTACTACAGGAAATTGAGAATTATTGGATATTCAAATCAGGAATGAATAACATTTCTCCTTGTTCATGAACATTGTAGCCTATTTTTGAAATAAATCGTCTGAATAATCGAACTACCTTAACATCAACACCCCCACTCTTTTTAAAACATTTTAATAAGGGCAATTCCACAGTAATGTCGTCACAGTTCCAATTAGTATGACTTTCAAATGCATACAGTACTTATCAGGAAGGTTGAAATGTTGGTCACATGTTCACACGGTTAATCACATTCGAAGATGACTAACCACATACTGGTTAAGTTGGCTGTTTTCTGATGTTTTCTGAAATCCTGCCCTCCTCAACTTTGAAAATTATAAATGAGTCCACTGTCCAGAGGCAGTTTGATAAATAGTTGACTTTGAGAGAGAGATAGAGGATGATTCATATGACATTGTTACTCCTCTCTAAGACCTGGAAGGCATTCACTGTGAGTTTAAGAAGTGTTCGCTCAATGCATAACATTTTTCTATGTTGTTACATAGACGGTTTGTCATGTTACATTAATACAGATCAGATAACTGCGATAAATCTTTCAAATTCGACAAGGTTGTGGGCCATTCACAGGCATGTAGCTCACAGCACCTAGAGAAATGAAATAATTAATTCAGAATTATTGCAAATGAGCCATTGAACTTGAAAAGGCCTTTCATCTGTCAGCCACACCATTCCCACAATGTTAAAAGCTTCCAAAAACCCTATCAAAGCAATACAAATGTCTTTTTGTTCTAGTATTGGTACACGGGCATTGTTCATAGGCCTTCAGTCCAATTGATTAAACCAAAATAGCAATGAAATGGCTATTGATGTTCATTATGTTTAGGCCTTTGCACAAATTGAAGGTGAAATGCAATTTTAGGTCTTTTTATTTTGATGTTATAATTTTAATGAAATTAATCATGTTATGTTTCTCACTTTAAGATCTGAATCCACGAAGGATCACCATGTGGCTGTTATTGGCTTGATGTGGACCAGGAAAGGATCTTCACCTTCTATGCTGCACTGTCCTTCAGAGACCCGAGCAGATCTGTCAATCTAATCATTTTCTATGGATTATGGACCTGGTGAAGTGAAATCCCAGATTTGGGTTTTGTATAATACTACATGGTAGCAGTTTCCATAACAAATGGCTTGTATTGGAAACCAGTCATGAAATTTGGGACTGTAAGGTGCCTGTACACAGGATATGAGTGTGCCTAGCCTCTGGACTGAGGACATAGCAAATCTTGCTGGAGTAGCTAGCAAACCAAAGGGCTCCAATTATTTCATGCAGTCGGACAACCTGTTCAACAAGAAACTCCAAGCGTTAAAGGGGCCTATGGGACCTCCAAACGCCAACGTACAAGGAACGCCAGCCATGCCCAAGATGGGTGTCCGGGCGAGGGTGTCGGACTGGCCCCAGCGAAAGGATGGCTGGGAGTCACAGCCTCCGCCACGCTATGACAGCCTGGTGCCGTCCTTCCAGAAGGGACCGTCTCAACTTAGCACAGAGGTCATCCTCCAAAAGAGCCAGGAGTTGCTCAGTACTGAGTTCCCAGAGACCAAGTATCCACTATGCGACCTCCTTAGCCACTCCCCTATGAAGGGCTTCCCCGGGATCAAGAGGAGCAACAGTGAGGTCACCATTAGCGACATCGGCGCTGAGGACTTGGATCACACCACCATCAACCCCAACACTGGGGCCACCTTGCGTCGTGAGTATGGGAGCACATCATCTCTCGACAAGCAGGGTCTGTCCGGCGCCAGCGAAGGCTTTGTGGGCACCCTGAGGGGCTACCAAATGGAGGACCGCTCGGACCAACCCAGCGCGCCTCCTCCACAGAGTTTCCCGGAGCTGCTGCGTCTCAACACCACTCTGTCGCCCAGCCTACAGACGGCCACCCAGATTGCGCGAGGTGACATTGTCTGCATCCCGGGCTATGACTACGTGGACAGCTCCCTGCTCTACAGCCGTGAGCGGGAGAAGTCCTTCCTCCAACGCATGAAGGCGGAGAAGGCCGACACCTCCATCTTCCGGAGGCTGCGAAACGTGAAGAGCGAGGGCGAGTACCTGGACCAGGAGGACGGAGGGCGCTTCGGAAGGCCCCTGAGCTTCCAGAAGTGCTTCGCCCACTACGACGTGCAGAGCGTCCTCTTCAACATCAGCGAGGCGGTGGCCAACCGCGCCGACCTGGGTCGCAGGAAGAATACTACCACTGGGGCATCGGCCGCCTCTCAGTGCCAGGCCCCGGCTTCTGGGCTGGGAGACAGCGCCACGCCAATTCCCATCTGTGAGTCTCCCATAGGCAGCTGCGAGGAGCTGGGTCACAAGGCCAGCATGGACGCAGATGAGGGGGATGGGAAGAGCAATACTCTGGTGCTCAGCTGCCCGTACTTCCGTAACGAGACTGGTGGCGAGGGCGAGAGAAGGGTGGCCCTGAGCAAAGCCAGCAGCGCCAGCTATGGGAGTGGAGACTATGCTCCTAGCTATGGGGGTGGAGGACAAGGCTACTCTGTGGAATCATCGCTCAGCACCCGGTGCACCAACGCAGGGGTGTCGGTGCTCGAGGTGTCAAGGGAGAGCCAGGCCTTCCACAGGGACATGTACAAGCGCTACATAATTGAACACATTGACCAGGGGGCTTACTACTACCACAAGTACTTTTACAATAAAGGTGAGAGAGGCATTGACTACCTACCTAATACTAAATTGTTTCCTTACTACAAAGTACTCTAGCAACTTAAAGAAAGATCCAGATGGGGCTTTTCAGTTTTTCAAGTTCATTTACGATGTGCTTTGCAGTGTTTACAAATGCACAACCCTAGCAGTCACGCCATAGAATCGAGCCATGTGTAGCTAAATTTGAGCGTTTCTGAAAATCTATGACCTGCTCATTGAATGAGAAAATAGTTTTACACCTGAGTAGACATCAACATGATACCTGAGATAGCAGGATACATGTAAAATCTGCAATTTTCCACTTTGCATTTTGGACTGCATAAGTCTAGGTTGTTAGTTGACCGTGACTTCAGTGGCACTTAGATGTCCCATATGTCAGTGCGTGACATTGCCTGAGGTGAACAACTCTTGAAGCTAGTCACGCTTGAGTCACCGCCGCAATGCAGTGCATGAGTTTTTCCCTCTACATTTGTCAGTATCCAAGATGTTGCTAATAGCTTTTTTACAGCCATTTTACAGTCTTGAACTAAACTTGAAGATGAGCGATTGCACGCCTGCGTAGGTGGAAAATGTTTTTGGTATCTCAGATTGTTCTAGCCATCCTCACATAGAAACTTTGTTGGGAGGAAGAATGTTTGACATGCATTTGACATTTGTATCACGTTCATGAAAGATCATAAATCATGATGTAAATGTCCATTTCAGGCCCTTTCTAGATCTTTACATGCCTGCCTTATGATCTGTGAACCGTACATGATACTAACATCTTGTTGTCATTATACTCCTCATTTCCATCCACAGTTTTTATGCAAGTAAAGGTGTGTGTGTGTGTTGTGTGTGTGTGTAAACTGGAAGTTTCGGGATAATTATTATTATTATTTTTACCTTTATTTAACTAGGCAAATCAGTTAAGAACAAATTCTTATTTACAATGACAAAATCTGGAAAAAGTCTGAATACTTTTCAAATGCACTTTATTGAATATTATGTGTATCCTATCAATTAAAATGAGCAATCTGAGTGCAATTAATTAGCTTTACAGATAAAAAAAATGTCTACAAAATGTTTCAGGAATGCCTATCTTAACTGTTTCTATGCTACAGATAAGATTTCAGAACAATCTGAGATGGTGGATGTCATGGCATGCTGAAATGACACTAGGGTAGGATCCAAGGGTCTTTTTAAAGGGATAGTTCAGTGAGATTAAAAAAATCTGATATTTCTTTAACCTTTCTAGCGCAGCGAACCCCTCGACAACATTCCGCTGAAAAGGCAGCGAGCAAAATTCAAAAATATGTAACTTTCACACATTAACAAGTCCAATACAGCCAATGAAAGATAAACATCTTGTTAATCTACCCATCGTGTCCGATTTCAAAAATGCTTTACAGCTAAAGCACAACATATGATTATGTTAGATCACCGCCAAGTCGAAAAAACACAGCCATTTTTCCAGCCAAAGATAAGACAAATTCAGAAATATAGATAAAATGAATCACTAATCTTTGATGATCTTCATTAGATCACACTCATAGGTCATCATGTTACACAATACATGTATGTTTTGTTCGATAATGTGCCTGTTTATATCCAAAAATCTCAGTTTACATTGGCGCCTTACGTGCAGTAATGTTTTGATTCCAAAACATCCAGTGATTTTTGCAGAAATACTCATAATAAACATTGATTAAAGATACTAGTGTTATTCCCAGAATTAAAGATAGACTTCTCCTTAATGCAACCGCTGTGTCAATTGTTTTTTAAACTTGACGGAAAAAGCATAATCTGAGAACGGCACTCAGAGCCCAAAACAGCCAGAGGACTATCCGCCATTTTGGAATCAACAAGGTTAGAAACAACAACATAAATATTCACTTACCTTTGATGATCTTCATCAGAAGGCACTCCCAGGAATCCCAGTTTGACAATTAATGACTGATTTGTTCCATAATGTTCCATCATTTATGTCGAAATAGCCTCGAAATAGCCACCAGTAATCAATCTTCATGAGGTGCAGGCACTTCATCCAGACAAATTTGAAAAGTTCCGTTACAGTCCTTTAGAAACATGTCAAACGATGTATGGAATCAAACGTTAGGATGTTAACATAAAACATCAATAATGTTCCAACCAGAGAATTCCTTTCAGAAAAATCACTGGAACGCGAGGTACCTCTATCGGGAGTGCGTGTCACGAGACCAAGGCTCTCTGCCAGACCACTGGCCCAAAGAGGTCTCATGAGCCCAAGGAAGTACAACCTCATCCATATCTCAATGTGTTTTCGGTAGGCCAAGCTTTGAAAAACTACAAACCTCAGATGTCCCACTTCTTGGTTGGATTTTTCTCAGGTTTTCGCCTGCCATATGAGTTCTGTTATACTGACAGAGATCATTCAAACAGCTTTAGAAACTTCAAAGTGTTTTCTATCCAATAGTAATAATAATATGCATATATTAGCATCTGGGACAGAGTAGGAGGCAGTTCACTCTGGGTATGCTATTCATCCAAAAGTGAAAATGCTGCCCCCTGTCCCAAAAAGGTTAAGAACGGTATGGGCAAGTCGAGAATACAATCCACACTTTAGCTTTGTCTGCTAGTTCATAAACTTCTTTCAAGGTAATACAAATCTATAATTATGTAATTTCACTGAAATGTCCCTTTTTAGAGGGTCTATAAAATCCAGTTGGCAATGGGTCATCAGAGCTATCAACCAGCCCCAGCTCAGCCTGCCGCAGAATGCCTTTATCACTCAGGGCTGTCTCATCGATCCCCCTGCACCAAATCCCTTCTCAGGTGGCTTGAGTAGTACATAAATGAAGGTGAATTCACCAATTTGTAAGTCGCTCTGGATAAGAGCGTCTGCTAAATGACTTAAATGTAAATGTAATAAATAATTTACAGTACATTTGGAAATTAAAAAGTTACATCCATATTCTAAAATTGATTACATCGTTTTATCCCCTCAATCTACACATAATACCCCATAATGATTCATTTCTAAAAAAATATTTAAAAAACTGACCATTTACATTAATATTCAGACCCTTTACCCAGTACTTTGTTGACGTACCTTTGTTAGCGATTACAGAACCAAGTCTTCTTGGGTATGACGCTACAAGCTTGGCACACATGCATTTGGGAAGTTTCTCCCATTCTTCGCTGCAGATCCTCTCAAGCTCGTCAGGTTGGATGGGGAGCGTCTCTGCACAGCTATTTTCAGGTCGCTCCAGAGATTTTAGGTTGGTTTCAAGTCCGGGCTCTGGTTGGGCCACTCATGGACATTCAGAGACTTGTCCCGAAGCCTCTCCTGCATTATTTTGGCTGTGTTCTTTGGGTCATTGTCCTGTTAGACTGGGGCAAAGGTTCACCTTCCGAGGTCCTGAGCGCTCTGGAGCAGGTTTCCATCAAGGATCTCTCTGTTAGAGGGCGACCGATTATGATTTTTTTCGATGCCGATTTATTGGAGGACCAAAAAAAGCAGATGCCGATTAATCAGCTGATTTAATAAAAATAAAAATATTGGTAATAATGACAATTACAACAATACTGAATAAACACTTATTTTAACTTAATATAATACATCAATAAAAATCCATTTAGCCTCAAATAAATAATGAAACATGTTCAATTTGGTTTAAATAATGCAAAAACAAAGTATTGGAGAAGTAAAAGTGCAATATGTGTCATGTAAAAAGCTAACGTTTGAGTTCCTTGCTCAGAACATGAGAACATATGAAAGTTGGTGGTTCCTTTTAACATGAGACTTCAATATTCCAAGGTAAGAGGTTTTAGGTTAATATAGTATTTTATAGGACTATTTCTCTCTATACCATTTGTATTTCATATACCTTTGACTATTGGATGTTCTTATAGGCACTATAGTATTACCAGTGTAACAGTATAGCTTCCGTTCCTCTCCTTGCCCCTACCTGGGCTCGAACCAGGAACACATTGACAACAGCCACACTCGAAGCAGCGTTAACCAAGGGGAATAACTACTCCAAGTCTCAAAGCGAGTGACGTTTGAAACGCTATTAGCGCGCACCCCGCAAACTAGCTAGCCATTTCACATCGGTTACACCAGCCATTAGGCTGATAGGCTTGAAGTCATAAACAGCGTTGTGCTTGCGAAGAGTTGCTGGCAAAATGCACAAAAGTGCTGTTTGAATGAATGCTTATGAGCCTGCTGCTGCCAACCATCGCTCAGTCAGACTGCTCTATCAAATCATAGACTTAATTATAACATAACACACAGAAATACGAGCCTTTGGTCATTAATATGGTCGAATCTGGAAACTATAATTTCGAAAACAAAACGTTTATTATTTCAGTGAAATATGGAACCGGTCTGTATTTTATCTATCGGGTGGCATTCCTAAGTCTAAATATTCTTGTTACATTGCACAACCTTCAATGTTATGTCATAATTACGTACAATTCTGGTAAATTAGTTCACAATGAGCCAGGCTGCCCAAACTGTTGCATATACCCTGACTCTGCGTGCAATGAACGCAAGCCAAGTGACACAATTTCACCTGGTTAATATTGCCTGCTAACCTGGATTTATTTTAGCTAAATATGCAGGTTTAAAAATATATACTTCTGTGTATTGATTTTAAGAAAGGCGTTGGTGTTTATGGTTAGGTACAGTCGTGCAACAATTGTGCTTTTTTCGCCAATATGCTTTAGTTAAATCATCCCCCAGCGTTGCATCGATAATATGCAACGCAGGACAAGCAAGATAAACTAGTAATATCATCAACCATGTGTAGTTATAACTAGTGATTATGATTGATTGATTGTTTTTCATAAGATAAGTTTAATGCTAACTAGCAACTTACCTTGGCTTCTACTGCATTCGCTTAACAGGCAGTCTCCTTGTGGAGTGCAACGAGAGGCAGGTGGTTATAGCGTTGGAGTAGTTAACTGTAAGGTTGCAAGATTGGATTCCCCCAGACTGACAAGGTGAAAATCTGTCATTCTGCCCCTGAACAAAGCAGTTAACCCAACGTTCCTAGGCTGTCATTGAAAATAAGAATGTGTTCTTAATTGACTTGCCTAGTTAAATAAAGGTATACATTTTTTTTTTAATCAGCAAAATCGGCGCCCAAAAATACAATTTTCCGATTGTTATGTTTTTGTGGGACAGCAAACTCCATATAAACTACATGATCAAAAGTATGTGGACACCTGCTCATCTCATTCGGAAATCATGTGCATTAATATGGAGTTGGTCCCCCATTTTCTGCTATAACAGCCTCCACTCTTTTTGGAAGGCTTTCCACTAGATGTTGGAACATTGCTGCAGGGACTTGCTTCCATTCAGCCACGACCATTAGTGAGGTCGGCCACTGATGTTAGGCAATTAGGTCTGGCTCGCAGTCAGCGTTCCAATTCATTGTGTGCATGTGTGGCCTACCACTTCGCGGCTGAGCCTTTGTTGCTCCTAGATGTTTTCACTTCACAATAACAGCAATTACAATGACAGTTGACCATATATATCTACATATAGATTGATATAGATGTGTACTTTAACATGAATAAAACCAAATCGCAACTATGTAGAAATGTTAATCAACCTACATTTATATAGTTTATTGACTGTGTCCAGCTCGCTAATAATCACATCATTTTAAAGCTACACAGTCAAGTAAATTTTGACACGGAGGAAATGGTGCGGCCCGCTGGACCGCGTTGAAGTCCGAATGTGGCCCCCGGATAAAAGTGTATTTGACACCCCTGGTCTAGGGAAATTAGGAAAAACACTTCATCCTTCGGATGAATATAATGAAACCCGTGGTGAAGTTAATGGAACTACAAAGACTGGTTTTTCTGCAGTGCAGGTTTCAGTCCGTGCAGGTTTTATTGAAATTAGCCTGTAGTTACATGTCTTTTGCAACCCTACATGTCAATTAATCAGTAAAGGGAGCATTACTACATGAAATGTATCTGTCTCCTCATTGATTTATTGATACACTAGGTTTAGGCATATCTTTATGGGTTAGCATGTATTTGATGAATTTGATTTGACTTTTCTGGCTTTGCTAGTGTTATAATCTAAGATGTGTAGGCCCTATTCATGGAGTTTAAAGAATGCAAAGGAATGTCCAATCAGGCAAATCATGTTAAGCTGAACTGTGTTTGTTGCAGGTCTGTTTTTACCTTTGACCTGTAAGCCAGAGTGCCAAAGCCAAATTTGTATTTTTTTGTGAATTTAATGGAAAATAAAGATTTCTTATGTTATCATAATCCAAACCGCAGCTAATGTTTGTGTTGTACCGTCATTTACCCTCAGATCACCAGAACTACTTTGGCACTGATGAGAACTTGGGCCCCGTGGCGGTCAGTATCCGCCGGGAAAAGCTGGATGAGGGAAAGGAGGGAGCACAGTACAACTACCGGGTCACCTTCCGGACCAGCGAGGTAAATAATCGAAAAGGGGAGATGTCGCGTAAGGCTGAGAGTGTCCTAAAATGTATGCTGTACACAGGTTCTTACTGTGGACTCTCACATTGCTAACCAGCAGGCAAAATTAATTCTGAAGTGGTGGAATGTTGTCATACCTTCAAACATAATTAATAATCAATTAGTTATAAGACCACAAATGATGTGAAATAGAAAATACCTCCAAGATTGAATTCAAACTACACCAAGTTCTTCCATAGAACCCCCCCCCTCCAAAATGTAATCTCTGTAGATAATCGTAACATAACTGAACGGCACAACTTTTGTGAGATGATGCACAGTGGACTAGATAAGCAGACATTTTGTATTATCATACCAATGGGACAATAAACAACTTTTAATCCGGCAAGTTAATGGGGAAAGTTTGATCCCACGATATGTTATTTCTCCTATGAGATACTGTAAGTGGTGAGATTGTGACATGCTAAAAGCAAATCTATTTAGTTTTACTAAAAGCTAATTCCATATGCAACTTAACCCAGAGAACTGGGAGAGAGACTTTTCACTGCGTGCAGCGGGAAATTGAAGCTCTTTGGGAGGTACTCTCTTCACGAGTATCCTTGTCTACTACTCTATATATCACCCATGTTTCTTATATATTACAGTCATTTGTCTCTTACGTTTTCTTCCTGATGTAGTTTACTTTATTTTCTATTCATAATTTGTAAGCATTTTCCATTAAAAGAACATAATTCTTCTATAATAACATCATAGCTACATTACTTAAGACAGCCAAACACTTAAAAAAATAAAATAAAAAAATGTAACCTTTATTTAACTAGGCAAGTCAGTTAAGAACAAATTCTTATTTTCAGTGATGGTCTAGGAACAGTGGGTTAACTGCCTGTTCAGGGGCAGAACGACAGATTTGTACCTTGTCAGCTCGGGGGTTTGAACTTGCAACCTTCCGGTTACTAGTCCAACGCTCTAAACACTAGCAAAAAATACACCAAAAAATGGATCGTAAGGAATGGGGTTTTGACGTGTATGTCCTTTATCTAGGAGATATAAGAAAGCTCAGGAAATATTGTAGTTTTTCTACTAATTTGGCACAACTACCTCCATACTTACATTCATTCTTTTGTTTGGGTTACATTTAGACGAGTCCCGTGACACTTCTGAATACTGTAGAGCAAAATGGAGTCTCCCCTTTCTGCAGTGGGATCATATTAGTTTGTAGCCCAAATGGTTTGGACACTACAGACACGTTGTTACATCAGCGTTACCGACTTTAGACGAGTCCCGTGACAAACTGTTAGGATGCTACAGACGGAGAAGACCGATTTTCGGGATGTCTCCTGGTCTGACCAACAGTGCTATAGCTCTGCCACAGGGTGACATAGGCGATGTGGTGGATTGAAATGCAGCCCATGCAACCAAAATAAAACACATCTCTAACTTAAACTGACAGATTTTGATGGACACTAGGGGGTTAAACTTTTGCATATAATAAAATAGTTTATTTCTAACTTATTTATCATTTGCAACTTTATTCATGAAAGTTGTTTGTACATTGTTACTCAAACTCCAACTCAACCTTCAAGGCTAGACCCCCAGCTAACCTCCAGCCTCTCTCTCTCTCTGTCCTCCCCAGCTCACCACTCTCCGAGGGGCCATCCTGGAAGACGCCGTGCCCTCCACCGCCAAGCATGGCATGGCCAGGGGCCTACCGCTGAAGGAGGTGCTGGAGTATGTGGTTCCAGAGCTGAACATCCAGTGTCTCAGGCTGGCCACCAGCTCGCCCAAGGTCCCTGAGCAGCTCCTCAAGCTGGACCAACAGGGGGTGAGTGATCATAGACACATTCGCAAGTGAAATTTTCCACACCCCTTGCACAGTCTTAACATTTTGCTGATTTAAACATTTTTTTTTATGTATAAACCTACTCCACATTTTCAAAGTGTGTGTACAGTTGAAGTCAGAAGTTTACATACACTTAGGTTGGAATCATTAAATCTCGTTTTTCAACCACTCCACAAATTTCTTGTTAACAAACTATAGTTTTGGCAAGTCAGTTAGGACATCTACTGTGTGCGTGACACAAGTAACTTTTCCAACAATTGTTTACCGACAGACTATTTCACTTAAAATTCACTGTATCACAATTTCGGTGGGTCAGAAGTTTACATACACTATGTTGACTGTGCCTTTTAAACATTTTGGAATATCCCGGAAAATGTTGTCATGGCTTCTGAAGGGCAAATTGACATCATTTAATTCAGGTGTACATGTGGATATATTTCAAGGCCTACCTTCAAACTGAAATATTGTATACCTCCACAAGTCTGGTTCATCCTTGGGAGCAATTTCCAAACACCTGACACCTGGTACCATGTCCATCTGTACATACAATAGTACGCAAGTTAAAAAAAACATGGGACCATGCAGCCGTCATACCGCTCAGGAAGGAGACGTGTTCTGTCTCCTAGAGATGAACATACTCTGGTGCGAAAAATGAAAACAACAGCAAAGGACCTTGTGAAGATGCTGGAGGAAACCGGTACAAAAGTATCGATTTCCACAGTAAAACGAGTCCTATATCGACATAACCTGAAAGGCCGCTCAGCAAGGAAGAAGCCATTGCTCCAAAACCGCCATAAAAAAGCCAGACTACGGTTTGGTACTGCACATGGGGACAAAATCGTACTTTTTGGTGAAATGTCCTCTAGTCTGATGAAACAAAAATAGAACCGTTTGGCCGTAATGACCATCATTATGTTTGGAGGAAAAAGGGGGAGGCTTGCAAGCCGAAGATCACCATCCCAACCGTGAAGCACGGGGTGGCAGCGTCATGTTGTGGGGGTGCTTTGCTGCAGGAGGGACTGGTGCACTTCACAAACTAGATGGCATCATTACGAAGGAAGATTACGTGGATATATTGAAGCAACATCTCAAGACATCAGTCAGGAAGTTAAATCTTGGTCAAATAAACAATGACCACAAGCATACTTCCAAAGTTGTGACAAAATGGCTTAAGGACAACAAAGTCAAGGTATTGGAGTGGCCATCACAAAGCCCTGACCTCAATCCTATAGAAAATATGTGGGCAGAACTAAAAAAGCGTGTGCAAGCAAGGAGGCCTACAAACCTGACTCAGTTACACCAGCTCTGTCAGGAGGAATGGGCCAAAATTCACCCAACTTATGGTGGAAAGCTTGTGGAAGGCTACCTTAAATGTTTGACCCAAGTTAAACAATTTAAAGGCAATGCTACCAAATACCCACAGGGAATGTGATGAAAGAAATAAAAGATGAAATAAATCACTCTCTCTGCTATTATTCTGACATTTCATATTCTTCAAATAAAGTGGTGAGCCTAACTGACCTAAGACAGTGAATTTTTACTAGGATTAAATGTCAGGAATTGTGAAAAACTGAGTTTAAATGTATTTGGCTAAGGTGTAACGTCCGACGTCAACTGTGTATATACTTGGTGAAAGCACCTTTGGCAGCCATTGCAGCTGTGATTCATTTTGAAAAATGTTCTTCCACCTCTGCACAACTCTTAGGGCAACATTTATTTTGGTCAAATAATCAATTTGGTTGGGAATCATTGGTGGGCAGCAATATTCAAACCTTTCTGGTGTGTTTTTTTTTTGCATTGAAAATAGTGTAATTAACCTGCAGAAGACTGAGGTGGGTTTCTATCTAACTTTTTACCTGGGCGTTGCTAATTCTACATTTCTTTTGATCCTAACAAACTCCCTCTTCTTGGAGTCATCTTTCTGCTGATCTCAGGGCAGTTCAATTAACTTAATGGTTGGAGTTAACTTTAGTGAGCTTAATAATGGAAGTACTGATGGAGTTTCATAATAAAGCCACAGGTCAATACAAAAGGTTTTAACCTGCTCTGCCTCGTAACATTGCTTATGGTAGAGCATTGCGCTTGCAATGACAGGATAATGGGTTCAATTCACCCGACCAACAATACCCCCCAGAAAATGACGCATGCGTGACTGTAATTTGCTTTGGATAAAATAATCTTCTAAATGTTATATTTTTTATTATTATAGCCCCCGGGAAACTATTGAGCGTGAAAAATCCAGCAGTTTGCAGAGTTGCAGTTCTTGACACGAACCTGTATGCCTGGCACCTACTTCCATACCCTGTTCAAAGGCACTTCATTATTTTGTCTTGTCCATTCACCCTCTGAATGGCACACACATACAGTCTATGTCTCAATTGTCTTCAGGCTTACAAATCCTTCTTTACCCTGTTTGTGCAGTAGGCTATAGACCCTATACATTATCGCTGCATTTTGGCTAAGCATGCATAGCCCTGCCATTGTTGTTGTTCTTGGTATATGATCACACTGGTAATGTATAACTTGTTGTATTACTTGAGGCACAGCTGAGTGAGCGTAATTAGCTTTCGCTGGACTGATGGCCTGCATCTGATGGTCAGTAGGAGGGGGCAGCAGTGAGAGCTTCGATGCAACCAAGTTTATTATTTTAAAAAAAATGTACATTGTGCTGTGTAAAATCCCTTGGATCAACGCTAGCGGTGAGGCTGCCTCTCACCTGACTCACCGTTCCTCCGCTCTCCCTCCCTCCCACTGAGAGAAGGGGACACAGCCTTCCAGCTAATAGTGAAATTCATGTTGTCACTCCTATGATCAGAGAAAATGAAATAAAATATACACAAGCCCCTAATAATAACCCCGCAAGCTTATCGAAACACTTTGCTAAACTCATTATTGCAGCTGCAGTGCTGGTTGTAGTGTGAGTGGAAGTAGGGAGAACCCATTTGATGGCTTATCAAAGTGAATAAAGTGTTGACAGTATTGAATAACAACTTAAACCTGAACTTACACACAAAACAGCAGCTGTATTCATTGAGTCTCTCCAGTCATGATTTTACGTTTTGAAATCTCACAGTATCAACTTTGCTGTGCGCTCTAGACTTTTTAGACTTGTCTATGGCTCGAGGAAACTGTGCAGACACAGTGATCTGAGCTATCTGATTGACCAGTGGTAAGCCTGTAGGTGCACTTAATTTGTTCTCTGGGCCAACCAGTTGGGCGGAGTTCTACATTCAGACACATGGAATTATTTAAAATAGGCACACCGCCAACAGCACCAAACAAATCAAAAAAATAATTACAGAAATGTTTGGTGGTTGACTAGGAATGCCTTGGAGATTGACGGGTCGGTTGGTGACCACAAGTCTAAAAGAAACAAATTGTTTCTTAGCAAAGAGCAATTTTTCATACAATACTTTTGCTAGGACTGTCTGAGTGGGGAGGGGTAAACTTAAAAACTAGATGTTATTGTCACAGAGGTTTGGGATTCTCTTTCTTGTTCGTCCATTAACCAATTTACCGCCTGGTTATATAACCAGGGAGGCCAAATCTCCATCCCAACAAAACCTTCAGACATTTCTGGTGGTCTTTTCACATAGCTCTTACACTAAAAGGGCATTATCATTTTCACAGTATTATTCCAGCCTCCATAGTGTGGAAATATATATAAAACACTGGATTTTGACTGCATTGGGGCTTTTAATGTGCCCCGTAAATGACTAAGGTATTTGTATTGCAATTGAGTGCACAGTATGACACATCCTAATACAATCACATATCTTATACATCACTGTTGTCACAAGTAGGTATTTCTGCTTACAACAAGGGATTACATTGCCGATATTGATTGCTTTACTGTGTTAAGCAAAAACCCCGATATTTAGTTTTCCTGTTTTTGAGCCCTTATCATCAATCAAGCACTTACGGATTCAGCATACTGCCTTTCGGGCTTTGTCTGGCACAGCGGGAAACCAGGATATTGTACAAATACACAACTCACCACTCAGTCAGAGGCTAGACTTTAATCACATTTATTTTCCCAATTATGACTACCATGCAAAGAAATCCAATTGCCACCGTCTGAGGGGTTTTCTCCCATTCTAGTAATTATATTTCTATGCTACCATGGCTCCGGTATCTAGTATCAATATGGTGGAATATTCACTCATCTCTGGACAGGGGAAAAACAATAAGCGGCATTGCCATGTAACTGGATTTCTGGGTAACCAGAGACGTGCATCAAGATAGATCAATCCCTAAAGCATGTAACAGCAGTGGGAGAAATGGCATCAGGGTGCAATATCAGAGTATTGATGAGATCAAGTTTCACACAAGCTTCTTTCATTTGGGGAGCGTGGCAGGTGGTTTGTAAATCTATTGGAGCAAAGCTGGCGAGAGGCGAGGAGGGGGGATCTTGACCTCAAGGAATGTCTAGGGGTCAACTCTCTTATTCCTCAATTTGATTAAGTTTAATTCCATGTTCTTTAATTCAACTACGTTTAATTATGTTACATTTCATTGATGTGATACTATCATAATGAGCTTTCACCGGTTAGATCTACTGTAAGTAGGACTGGAATGCTATTATTGTGATCTACTCGTTAATCAACCGTAGAGATACGTAGGAAAGACAACCATCAATGGCAATCTAACTTCGCTTTACCAGCAGTACTTCCCCTATCCCCCTCAAGTGTGAATAATTTACTAAGGCGACACAGCTTTCATTCCCCTTTATCCAAAACAATATGACCCTCCCCTACCACTGAGTTTTTGCTGTGTTGCCACGACAATGTGAGAGATAGGAAGAGACCAGCCAAGCAGATTGAGACTTCTTGATTTAATGCTTTTTTTTCTTTTGACTGCTCGTCTCGTCATGTTGCCTAGCTGTGAGCATCCCCACTGTCTTATGAGGACCTTCTTTGAGTTTCGCGAGGGTCTGCAGATTCTGGTCTTGTGCCTCCCCCCCAGCCTCTCCACACACACAAAAAAAATGTTTCATCCTACAGCATTTTTAAGATTAATAAATTATTCAGGACCAACCGTTAGGTGTGGTCTGAGGGCCACTCACACTGTAATTATTTCCTCTTTTGTGTGTGTCAACTCCTCTGATAGCACACTTAGCGCTAGCCATCTGAACAATCTCAGCACCTGGTGTCAGGTAATAGGTATTGATAGCAGGAGATAAAATTCACTGGGCAGGTACAACGCTTGATATATCCTTCCCTCCCTGAGGGCTTACAGGGGCGTTTCAGTCTAATTTGACACCATACACCGGCGCCGGCAACCGTCTCTGACGCTACAGAGCATTTCAATCAAGAGTGTAGATAAGGAGGAATGCATCGTTGAATACTATGTCCCATCTCAATGTTGCTCTGAAAATGACGTGTCTTATGAAAAATAACACCTGCTGTGATTTGGTCATGAGCCCAAGCATTTGGAGAGATGTTTCATAAACTTTATGCCAGTTACCTTTTTATAAGATTTGCATTGAGATTTTTTTTATTTTATATATATATATATATATAATTATCGTATAATAAAGACATTAGGTAGACATAGGCAGACCATAACCCCAGATTATAACCCACCCCTAAATTACAAGGTTCTTCCACACATTAGCATAGCATAAACAGATATTGGGCAGACATTGGCATGTCATAACCCCACCCTTATTTGTCATTCCAGTTGAGCTTCCAGCACAAGGTGGGCATCATGTACTGCCAGGCGGGCCAGAGCACCGAAGAGGAGATGTACAACAATGAGAGCGCCAGCCCCGCCCTGGAGGAGTTCATGGAGCTGCTGGGCCAGAGGGTCAGGCTGAAGGGCTTCACCAAGTACCGGGCCCAGCTGGACAACAAAAGTAAGAGTTCATGACTCAACACACACATTTGTTTTATATATTCTATAATCATTTGATTTATCATATGCTTGATAAATGTTCAATAAATTAGAGGATGAGGGCCCAGTTAGACACATACTGTACATCCTCTTGTACAGACCAACTGAAAAGAATAATAATTCAGTTTTGAATGATTTATCTTTTGATAGGAGTACACTTGAAAGTTTTAAAAAATGTGGTAGATTGCAAAAAAAAACATTCCAAAGAAAGTCCATGTCTCTCTGTACACTGAAAAATGCTTGAGGCATAACATGGCCAGGATTTTTTTTTACTCTGCAAAATTAATACGATTTTTTTATTATACGCATAAATGGTGTTGGAGGGCAAGTAGGAGGCACCCTGTCCTCTGGTCTAAAAGAAAATGTCCCAATGCCACAGGGCAGTGACTGGGGACATTGCTCTGTGGGTGCCGTCTTTCGGATGGGACGTTAAATGGGTGACCTGACTCTCTGTGGTCACTAAAGATCCCATGGCACTTATCTTAAGAGTAGGGGTGTTAAATGTCAACCGTGAAGAGGTCACCCTGGGATGCTGGCCTTCTAGGCAGGGTTCCTCTGTCCAGTGTCTGTGTTCTTTGCCCATCTTAATCTTTCCTTTTTTATTGGCCTGTCTGAGATATGGCTTTTTCTTTGCAGCTCTGCCTTGAGGGCCAGCATCTCGAAGTCGCCTCTTCACTGTTGACTTTGAGACCTCGTGTTTTGCGGGTACTATTTAATGAAGCTGCCAGTTGAGGACTTGTGAGGTGTCTGTTTCTCAAACTAGACACACTAATGTACTTGGCCTCTTTCTCAGTTGTGCACCGGGGCCTCCCACTCCTCTTTCTATTCTGGTTAGCGCCAGTTTGCGCTGTTCTGTGAAGGGAGTAGTATACAGCGTTGTACGAGATCTTCAGGTTCTTGGCAATTTCTCACATGGAATAGCCTTCATTTCTCAGAACAAGAATAAACTGACAAGTTTCAGAAGAAAGTTATTTGTTTCTGGCCATTTTGAGCCTGTAATCGAACCCACAAATGCTGATGCTCCAGATACTCAACTAGTCTAAAGAAGTTTTATTGCTTCTTTAATCAGAACCACAGTTTTCAGCTATGCTAACAAAATTGCAAAAGGATTTTCTAGTGATCAATTAGCCTTTTAAAATGTTAATCTTGGATTAGCTAACACAACGTGCTATTGGAACACAGGAGTATTGGTTGCTGATAATGGGCCTCTGCCGTTTCCAGCTACAATAGTATTTCTGATAAATTTTATGTTATTTTAATGGACAAAAAATGTGATTTTCTTTCAAAAACAAGGACATTTCTAAGTGACCCCAAACCTTTGAATGGTAGTGTATATACTGTACATACAGACAGACAGACAGACAGATGCAACAATTTCAAAGATTTTACTGAGTTACTGTTGATATAATGCAATCAGTCAATTGAAATAAATACATTAGGCCATAATCTATGGATTTCACATGACTGGGAAGGGGTGGAAGCATGGGCGGGCTATGAATGAAGTTTTACTCCACAAAATGGCTTTAATACATAAGCTGCACCTGTGTAATGATAATTCTGTTTAATCAGCTTCTTGATATGCCACACCTGTTAGATGGATGGATTATTTTGTCACAGGAGAAATGCTCACTAACAGGGATGTAAAGACATAAGTGCAAAGTTTTAGATAAATACGGTTTCTGTGCGTATGGAAAATTGCAGGGATTGTTTTATTTCAGCTCATGAAACATGGGACCGAAACTTTACATGTTGTGTTTACATTTTTGCTCAGTGTATATTAATATAGATATAGAGATTTATGTATATCTCTCTGCTGAAATACAGGAATTTAGAAATAGACCTACCATTGAGCAGTTCAGTCAAATTAAAGACAGGCTGGTCGCATGCACTCCATGTTAAGTTCCCCACTATAGGCAGTCTATAGTTATTATGCCCCCAGCCTCTGGAATAGCCTGCCAGAGAACCTGAGGGGGGCCAAAACTGTGGACATATATTTAACTTCATGACGCTACCCATCCCTGTCACGGGATCATTTTCATCAGCAACCGCTGAATAGCAAAGCGCAACAGTCAAATAATATTACTATAAATATTACTAAAAAATATTCATATTCATGAAATCACAAGTGCAATATTGCAAAACACATCTTAGCCTTTTGTTAATCCACCTGTCGTCTCAGATTTTGAAATGATGCGTTACAGCGAAAGCAATCCAAGCGTTTGTGTAAGTTTATCGATAGCCTAGCATAGCATTATGTACACTTAGCATCAGGAAGCTTGGTCACGAAAATCAGAAAAGCCATCAAATTAACCGTTTACCTTTGATCTCCGGGTTTTCACTCACGAGACTCCCAGTTACACAACAAATGTTCCTTTTGCTCCATAAAGATTATTTTTATACCCAAAATACCAACGTTTGTTTGTCGCATTATGTTCAGAAATCCACAGGAAAGAGCGGTCACAACAACGCTGACGGAAATTCCAAATAGTCTTCATAATGTCCACAGAAACATGTCAAACGGTTTTTATAATCATTCCTCAGGTAGTTTTAAAATATATATTTGATAATATATCAACCGAGTGTGTAGGTTTTTCAATAACAGCGGGAGGAACAATGGAGGCTTTACTCTGTAGCGCAAAAACTCACTCTGAGAACCCCCACCTATCCACTTACGCAATGTGATCTTTCACGTTCATTTTTCAAAATAAAAGCCTGAAACTATATCTAAAGACTGACACCTTAGGGAAGCCAGAGAAAAAGGAATCTGGTTGATATCCCTTTAAATGGAGGATAGGCATGCAAAGGAACAGAAGGGTTTCAAAATAAGAGGCACTTCCTGATTGGATTTTCCTCAGGGTTTCGCCTGCAATATCAGTTATGTTATACTCATAGACAATATTTTGACAGTTTTGGAAAGTTTTAACAGTGTTTTCTATCCTAATCTGTCAATTATATGCATATTCTAGCATCTGGTCCTGAGAAATAGGCCATTTACTTTGAGAACGTTATTTTTCCAAACATAAAAATAGTGCCCCCTAGCTTCAAGAGTTTAAGAGATCTTAAAACTCATGTTTTTTGCTTTGCTTTTCCTTATGGTGCTTTTTAGTTATTCAGATTGTCACACTTTAGTTTTTATTCTTGTTTGTTGTGTAGTAAATATTTCATCTTTCCTTTCCTTGTTTTTTTGCATCTGTTTTATTCCTGTAAAGCACATTGTGTTGCATTCCATGTCTGAAATGAGCTGTATAAATAAAGCTTGATTCAACTTGTTGTCTGTGAATAAACCCGGGTGGGTCTTTCTACATAGACCATAGCAACACTCTATAAATGAATTGTCATATGTACTCTGTTGGTTCTATTTGCTTTGCAGTTGTAAGCAACATCTTACATAAGTCTCTTGGGAAAAGCATTCAGATAACTGTTTTTTTTTTTAATTAATAATGGGGTATTCTGGAGGTCTGAAATTCAGTTACAGCAGTCAAGATTTTAAGCCATCTTAAAGCTGTGTCAGTCTGTCTATCCTGATTCCTGGAAATGACACGCAATCTGCCCAGTTTTCATGTAAAGCCACCTATACAGGAACAATGGCCAGTGTCGTTTCCGAGCTCTGGCCATTTAGAAATAGCCAGAAACAGACTGGCCATAGGGGATTTCAGGCAAATGCAAGATTGGCTGATCTGTCTTAAAAATAATTTGTGCAGTATTATTGTTATTTGACTAATAATGGGGGGCCTCAAGGAAACGAATGGTCCAGAGTGTTGGAAATGCCCATTTCTGGTCCCAGTCCGTCCCTGGAAATTCCACAGGATTATTATTGCTGTATTCAATGATCTTATTGCAGATCATGTAATTAGATCTTTTTTTCTCCAGAGACTACAGCATTACATTATTTTAAATTCTGTTTAGAATGTCTCTGCTCTGACCTAAATTCTTTGTTTGGGTGTTACAGCGGATTCCACTGGAACACATTCTCTCTACACTACTTACAAAGACTATGAGCTGATGTTCCACGTGTCCACACTGCTCCCCTACACCCCCAACAACAGACAACAGGTGAGTGGACACTGGAAGTCTATGGGTACCTGCTAGCATGTTAGTAGATACCGTAGACTTCCAGTCATTGGGCTAACGCTACCTCCAACTTCCTTCATACTGGACACCGATGCGTAAAATGTCTATGCTCTAGTACATCTGACTCTGAGGAAGTAGATAAAGGGCCTCATTGCCAACATCCGAAAGTATCCCTTTAAAGCAGCACTAGTCAATCTGTGTCCACCCGCAGTGGGCCCCCAACATTTGTGTAAGTAAACTGAGAGATTGGTCTTGGCAAACGTCACTGCCATAGGTATTTGAATATTGTTGTAACTGCCCTTAAAGCCAGATTTAGGAGTGCCACTTCAGAGGTGCTATTGAACACTGATAATTAACACAAAGATCTAGTAGGTCAGATTTTCAAAACATTAAGGGCTGAATGTTTATGTGCACTGGAGATGTGCACATAAACAGTGCTGGAAAAAGTACTCCATTTTCATAATTGAGGAAAAAGTAAAGATTCCTTAATAGAAAATTAAAAGTGGAAGTCACCCAGTAAAATACTACTTGAGTAAAAGTCTAAAAGTAATTTGGTATTAAAAATATCTAAGTATCAACGTAAATGTAATTGCTAAAATATACTTAGGTATCAAATGTAAAAATTCCTTATAAAACAGATGGCGACATTTTCTTGTTCTTTTATTTACGGAAAGCCAGGGGCACACTCATTTACAAATTAAGCATGTGTGTTTAGTGAGTCTGCCAAGATCAGAGGCAGTAGGGACGACCATTGATGTTCTTGATAAGCACCTGAATTGGTCCATTTTCTTGTCCTGCTAAGCATTCAAAATGTAACGAGTACTTTTGGGTGCCAGGGAAAAATGTGTGGAGTAAAAAGTACATTATTTACTTTTGGAATTTAGTGAAGTAAAACTTATAAATAAAAGTCAAAAATATAAATGGTTCAGTACAGCTACCCCACAGAACTACTTAAGTTGTACTTTAAAGTATTTTTACTTAATTACTTTACACCACTGCACATAACCCTCAAGTCAATTTCCGCTGCCCCGGTCAGATGAAACCAAAATAAAAACACCCCCATCAAATCCGTCTGTTTTAATTAAGATGGTTGTATCTGTTTTATTGCATGGGCTGCATCTCAATCCACCACATCCGCTAGTGGTGGCCTTCCACATGTGCAGTGGAAGGTGGCTGAGCTTACAGCTGTGTTTGTCAGACCAAACAAATTGGGTTAAAAATGTGCAAAAATAATTAACTATCTGCTTTTCCATGTATGAATCAGTTATCAATGTGTTTCTATGGGCTTAAGTGCCGTAATGTTTTAATATTTTGGGGGGATAGATAAAGGGGTTCTAAAATTCAACATCAAATAGCTAAATGATCCTTGCTATGACCATCTTAAAACAATTCCATATGTTAGCTTAGTAAACCCACTCATAAACTCAAGTCTAGCGAGAGAGAAAAATTATGCTGCTCTGAAAAATTTATATTTTTCTCACTGACGTCAATGACTCTAACTGCAACCCTTTTTTTATCATTATAGTGATCATTATCATGAACATTCCTTATAGTTTCTACCCATTTACTACAACTGGTAGCTTTCCATGTTGATCCTTTAGTCACAATCTGCTCTCCAATATTAGAAATTGGCACTCATCATTTCGGAGTCGTGCATAATTTCCCCCAGTCAGTGACTTGTTAATTGGAAATGCTATTGCTGGAGATGTTGCCACGACAACAATTTCGCATGCACTCCTCAATTAAATTCTCCACTCTGCTTGGTGTCTGAATATGCCTGGGTGGGTCTTTCTATCTAGACCATAGCAACATGGTCTATAAATGAATTGTCATGTGCACCATGTTGATTCTATTTGCTTTGCAGTTGTAAGCAGTATTTTCCGTAAAGCTCTTGGGAACAGCATTCAGATTAGAGATCAACCGATTTTTTTTTTTTTTTTTTTTTACTGTTTTTTTTTGGATTATTATTATTATTATTTTTTTACATATATATATATATATATATATATATATATATATATACACACAGTGGGGCAAAAAAGTATTTGTGCATGTTCTGACACTTTAAAAGATGAGAGGCCTGTAATTTTCATCACATGTACACTTCAACTATGACAGACAAAATGAGAAAAGAAATCCATAAAATCACATTTTTAATTTTACCTTTATTTAACCAGGCAAGTCAGTTAAGAACAAATTCTTATTTTCAATAACGGCCGTGGAACAGTGGGTTAACTGCCTGTTCAGGGGCAGAACGACAGATTTGTACCTTGTTGGCTCGGGGGTGTGAACTTGCAACCTTCCGGTTACTAGTCCAACGCTCTAACCACTAGGCTACCCTGCCGCCCCAGGGTAGTGAGAGAGGCTCCTCTGTCCTCCACTCGTTACCTGTATTAATGGCACCTGTTTGAACTTGTTATCAGTATAAAAGACACCTGTCCACAACCTCAAACAGTCACACTCCAAACTCCACTATGGCCAAGACCAAAGAGCTGTCAAAGGACACCAGAAACAAAATTGTAGACCTGCACCAGGCTGGGACGACTGAATCTGCAATAGGTAAGCAGCTTGGTTTGAAGAAATCAACTGTGGGAGCAATTATTAGGAAATGGAAGACATACAAGACCACTGATAATCTCCCTCGATCTGGGGCTCCACGCAAGATCTCACCCCGTGGGGTCAAAATGATCACAAGAATGGTGAGCAAAAATCCCAGAACCACACGGGGGGACCTAGTGAATGACCTGCAGAGGTGGGACCAAAGTAACAAAGCCTACCATCAGTAACACACTACGCCGCCAGGGACTCAAATCCTGCAGTGCTAGACGTGTCCCCCTGCTTAAGCTAGTACATGTCCAGGCCCGTCTGAAGTTTGCTAGAGAGCATTTGGTTGATCCAGAAGCAGATTGGGATAATTTCATATGGTCAGATGAAACCAAAATATAACTTTTTGGTAAAAACTCAACTCGTCGTGTTTGGAGGACAAAGAATGCTGAGTTGCATCCAAAGAACACCATACCTACTGTGAAGCGTGGGGGTGGAAACATCATGCTTTGGGGCTGTTTTTCTGCAAAGGGACCAGGATGACTGATCCGTGTAAAGGAAAGAATGAATGGGGCCATGTATCGTGAGATTTTGAGTGAACCTCCTTCCATCAGCAAGGGCATTGAAGATGAAACGTGGCTGGGTCTTTCAGCATGACAATGATCCCAAACACACCGCCCGGGCAACGAAGGAGTGGCTTCGTAAGAAGCATTTCAAGGTCCTGGAGTGGCCAAGCCAGTCTCCAGATCTCAACCCCATAGAAAATCTTTGGAGGGAGTTGAAAGTCCGTGTTGCCCAGCAACAGCCCTAAAACATCACTGCTCTAGAGGAGATCTGCATGGGGGAATGGGCCAAAATACCAGCAGAAGTGTGTGAAAACCTTGTGAAGACTTACAGAAAACGTTTGACCTCTGTCATTGCCAATAAAGGGTAAATAACAAAGTATTGAGAAACTTTTGTTATTGACCAAATACTTATTTTCCACCATAATTTGAAAATAAATTCATAAAAAATTCTACAATGTGATTTTCTGGATTTTTTTCTCATTTTGTCTGTCATAGTTGAAGTTTACCTCTGATGTAAATTACAGGCCTCTCTCGTCTTTTTAAGTGGGAGAACTTGCACAATCGGTGGCTGACTAAATACTTTTTTGCCCCACTGTATATGACACAATTTCTCTAGTTAATATTGCCTGCTAACATGAATTTCTTTTAACTAAATATGCAGGTTTCAAAAATATACTTCTGTGTATTGATTTTAAGAAAGGCATTGATGTTTATGGTTAGGTACATTTGTGCAACGATTGTGCCTTTTTTGCAAATGCGCATAAATCATCCCCAGTTTGCGAAGTAGGCTGTGATTCGATGATAAATTAACAGGCACCACATTGATTATATGCAATGCAGGATAAGCTAGCTAATCTTGTAATATCATCAACCATGTGTAGGTAACTAGTGATTATTTGAAGAGTGATTGTTTTATATAAGATACGTTTAATGCTAGCTAGCAACTTACCTTGGCTCCTTGCTACACTCGTGTAACAGGTGGTTAGCCTGCCACGGAGTTCCCTCGTGGAATGCAATGTAATCGGCCATAATCGGCTTCCAAAAATGCCGATTACCGATTGTTATTAAAAACTTGAAATCGGCCCTAATTAATCGGTCGACCTCTAATTCAATTCACTGTTTTTTTAAATTATTGGACTATTCTGGAGGTCTGAAATTCAGTTACAGCAATAAAGATTTTAGGCCATCTTTAAGCTGTGTCCCTCTGCAAAGTATGTCCAGGAATTAGGACTGACAAACTGCCCCACGTTCATAGAAATCCACCTATACAGGGCCAGTGTCCTTTCTAAGCGTTAGGGAAATTAGAACAGGCCAAATGTCTTGTGCATCGGATGTGTCTTGGGCCTTGATTATCAGGATTATCAGGATTTGAAGTTTCATTCCTCCCCTGGGATCCCATTTGATTTCTGAGATTAGCTGTAAGCCCCCCCCCCCCAAGGTCTGCAAAGGCTCTGCCACTACTTGAGCCCCTTGATCCGGCCTATTCCACCCCTCATCCCGTTTGTTTACCACCTACCCTACACCAAGGGACTTAACAGACATCAGGAGGCCATAGTCTGTTACGCCCTGTTAGAAACCTCTGGAGCCTAGCCACTGCCTTTAGCACTTCTGTTGATTGGCAAGGATATGAGCGGTGTAAGCAATATGACAGCATTATAGCTCCCACATGCCCTCTGATAGACTCCAAATAAACAGGTTTTACTGTCCTCCGTATCCTTTCCTTGACCACTTAACAGCTTGACTCGTGATAAAGAATTGGATATATTGCTTTATCACGTACCATGTAGGTCTTTTTTTAGGCCTTTTGAGACCATTGAGACACTGTCATAGTCTCTCATGTACTGTAAGGGCATTTACTTTTCTGAATTCTAATGTGCTTTTTCTTTTCCGTTTCCTTTTCTTGCCATTTAGCTACTGAGGAAGAGACACATTGGAAATGACATTGTCACCGTCATCTTCCAGGAACCTGGTGCTCTTCCCTTCACTCCCCAAAACATTCGCTCGCACTTCCAGCACGTGTTCATCATCGTCAAAGTCCACAACCCTTGCACAGAAAATGTTTGCTACAGGTGAGCAAAGCAGACCGCCGATACTTCTAAAACATTTGGCGTGAGAGATGTGTAGAGCTGGTTTAAATGAACTTGCATTTATTCAATCATTCATGTACCTAAGGGCCCAATTTCAATAAGGCTGGAATCCAATCATTACAAGAGTCAATCATTCAGAAGTGCCTCTTAATGATTGTTGAATCAAGTGTCAACTCCCTCCATTGCTAACGTTCAGTCCCTGGACAATAAATTAGACAAGCTTAGGGCGAGGATCTCCTTCCAGAGAGACATCAGGGACTGTAACATAGCTATGATTCTGTAAAAAAAACACTATCTGTGGACATATTGTCCATGTCCATTTAGCCAGCAGGGTTCTCTGTCCATCGACAGGCAGGAAGAAAAAATTATTCAGGAAAACTAAAATACGTTTCATGATTAACAACTGTGTGATTGTGGTAAAGTTCTCCCAATCAGGAATACCACATTACCTCCCAAAATAATTTTCTTCGGTCATCGTCACTGCCGTGTATATTCCCACCCAAGTCGACACTCAGGGTACTACACTTTTCTATGTGCAACCTGGAAACCGCTTATTCTGAGGCCGCATTTATTGTAGCTGGGGACTTTAATAAAGGAAATCTGAGGAAAACGCTACAGAAATTCTATCAACACATCTGTGATACATGCGCAACACGGACCATGGATCATTGCTACTCTCCCTTTTTTAGGCTATGCAAAACAGGAACAGGAAGCTCCTGTGGTATGGACTGCTCAATGTTGGTCTGACCAATTGGAATCTATGCTTCAAGTTGGTTTTTGATCATGCGGAACTGGAAATATTTTGGTTCGCCTCTGAGAACAGTATTTACTTACACACTGACTCGGAGAATGGGTTAACAAGGAAGTGCATATGTTGGATGATGTTGTTCCCACTGTGACGATTAGAACTCGTCCAAACCAAAAACCGTGGATTTGTTGCAGCATTCACAAAACTGAAAGTGCGAACCTTCGCATTTAACCATGGCAAGGTGACTGGGAACATGGATGTGTTCAAGCAGACCAGCTACGACCTCAGTAACACAATCAAGAGGCAAAACAACAGTACACAGAGGATTTGCATTAAACGGCTCAGACATTATCCATATGTGACAGGGACTCCAGACAATCACAGATTTATGAAGGGAAAACCATCCACGCCTCGCTCCCGGACGAGCTAAACACCTTCACCTGCTTCGAGGAAAACTACATCGAGCCACCGACGCTCACGGGGACTCTGCTTTCGTTCTCTGTGGCCGAAATGAGTAAGTCATTTAAGAGTGTTAACCCTTGCAAGACTGCAGGGCCACGTCCTCAAAGCATGTGCAGACCAGCTGGCTGAAGTGTTTACGGACGTATTTCATCTCCATATCCCAGTCTGTTGTTCCCACTTGCATCAAGATGTCCACCATTGTTACTGTACCAAAGGAAGTGAAGGTAAATTACTATCGCCCCTTGCACTCACTTCTGTCATCATTCTTTGAGAGGCTAGTTAAGGATCATATTACCTCTACATTACCTGAAACCCAGACCCACTACAATTCACATATCGCTTCAACAGACCCCGGGTGATTGCCATTGCACTGTACCCTGCCCAATCCCACCTGAACAAGATAAATACCTACAGTACCAGTCAAAAGTTTGAACACACCTACTCATTCCAGGGTTTTTCTTTATTTTTACTATTTTCTACTACATGATTCCATGTTATTTCATAGTTTTGATGTCTTCACTATTATTGTAATAGTAAAAAATAAAGGGAACCCCTTGAATAAGTTGGTGTGTCCAAACTTTTGACTGGTACTGTATGTAAGAATACTGTTCATCAATTACAGCTCAGGGCCCAGGGTCTGAACCCTTCCCTGTGCAACTCGGTCCTGGACTTCCTGGACCCCAAGTGGTAAGGGTAGGCAACAACACCTCCGCCACGCTGATCTTCAACACAGGGGCTTCACAGGAGTGTGTGTTCAGCCCAAGGACTTCAGCCACCCGGGCCACAGCCTGTTCACCCTGCTACCATCTTGAAAGCAGCTGGGACCACGAAACTGAGAAACAGATTCTATATCCAGGCCATCAGACTGTTACATTCCCAACTAGCCGGCCTCCACTCAGTTCCCTTGCCCTGAACCTTATTCACTGTTCTAGCCGGCTACCATGCGGTACTCTACCCTGCACCGAAGACTGCTGCCCTATGTACATAGTCATTGAACACTAGTCACTTTAATAATGTTTACATACTGTTTAACCACTTTATATTTACAGCGCATTCGGAAAGTATTCAGACCCCTTGACTTTTCCCACATTTTGTTAAGTTACAGCCTTATTCTAAAATTGATCAAATTAATTGTTTTCATCAATCTACACACAATAACCCATAATGACAAAGCGAAAGCAGGTTTTTAGGAATCTTTGCAAATTAAATTTTAAAACAGATTCCTTATTTATGTAAGTATTCAGACCCTTTGCTATGAGATACAAAATTGAGCTCAGGTGCACCCTGTTTCCATTGATCATCCTTGACGTTTCTACAACTTGATTGGAGTCCACCTGTGGCAAATTCAATTGATTGACCATGATTTGGAGAAGGTGCACACCTGTCTGTATAAGGTTCTACAGTTGACAGTGTCAGAGCAAAAAAACAAGCAATGAAGCTGAAGAAATTGTCCATAGAGCTCCATGACAGGACTGTGTCAAGGTACATATCTGGGGAAGGTACCAAAAAACATTCTGTAGCATTGAAGGTCCCCAAGAACAATGCCCTCCATCATACTAAAACAGAAGAAGTTTGGAACTACCAAGACTCTTCCTAGAGCTGGCTGCCCAGCCAAACTGAGTAATTGGGGGAGAAAGGCCTTGGTCAGGGAGGTGACCAACAACCCAATGGTCACTCTGACAGAGCTCCAGAGATCCTCTGTGGGGATGGGAGAACTGGTAGAGTGGCCAGACGGAAGCCACTCCTCAGTAAAAGGCACATGACAGCCCACTTGGAGTTTGTCAAAGGCACCTAAATGAGAAACAAGATTCTCTGGTCTGATGAAACCAAGATTGAACTATTTGGCCTGAATGCCAAGCATCACGTCTGGAAGAAACCTGGTACCATCCCTTCAGTGAAGCATGGTGGTGGCAGCATCATGCTGTGGAGAGGTTTTCAGCGGCAGGAACTGGGAGACTAGTCAGGATTGAGGGAAAGATGAATGATGCAAACTACAGAGAGATCCTTGATGAAAACCTTCTCCGGAGTGCTCAGGACCTCAGACTGGGGGCTAAGATTTACCTTCCAATAGGACAATGACCCTAAGCACACAGCTAAGAAAATGCAGGAGTGGCTTCGGGACAAGTCTCAATGTCCTTGAGTGACCCAGCCAGAGCCCGGACTTGAACATGATCGAACATCTCTGGAATGACCTGATAATAGCTGTGCAGCGACGCTCCCCATCCAACCTGACGAGCTTGAGAGGATCTGCAGAGAAGAATGGGAGAAACTCCCCAAATACAGGTGTGCAAAGCTTGTAGCTTCAAACCCAAGACTTGAAGCTGTAATTGCAGAAAAGAGAAAAGGGTCTGAATACCTATGTAAATATAATATATATTTTTTTATACTTTTAATAAATAAATAAAAATGTCAACCTGTTTTTGCTCTGTCATTATGGGGTATTATGTGTAGATTGAGGAGTGAAAAATAAGGCTGTAATGTAACAAAGTGGAAAATGTCAAGGGGTCTGAATACTTTCCGAATTCACTTTATATACTGAATTCTATTTTTTTTTTTTTTTTTTATTTTACTAGGCAAGTCAGTTAAGAACAAATTCTTATTTTCAATGACGGCCTAGGAACAGTGGGTTAACTGCCTGTTCAGGGGCAGAACGACAGATTTTGTACCTTGTCAGCTCGGGGATTTGAACTTGCAACCTTTCGGTTACTAGTCCAATGCTCTAACCACTAGGCTACACTGCAGCCCCACTAGTCATGGCTCAACCTGTATAACTACTGCTGTACAATACTGTCTGTACTGCCTTTTACATATCAATATATGTGTGTATATATATATTGTATATATATTCCAGTCTCTTGACATTGCTAGTTTTTCTCTTGATTGTGTATTTTACAATTTTTTTATTGCTAGCTATTACTGCACTGTTGGAGCTAGAAACACAAGCATTTTGCTGCACCTGTGATAAATCAAAACAGATTTGGAGATGCTAATTTTGATTTGGATATGTTGCTGTCCAATTTCAAAGAAACTACTTAAATTCCACTACAATGATTTACAGCCCTTACTGTTAGCGGACCTGAGTCTTGAATCAGAATTCTGATCATACAGAAACAGCAGTTGCTTGTCACCACCTACACCACTGTGAGAGTTGAAAGGACCTCTATTTGTTTAAACTGATACCACACCTCTATTTATAATAGAGCATTCTAAAAATATGCTAGTGTAGTCCATTATATTCACGCAATGGAACAGCACTTTAGCTATCTAATATGACGTACAGTTGGTCGTAAAACCACTTGTTCTGCTCTTGTAATTTCGGATTATCAGAACAACAGTTTGGAACCTTTCCATTTCCAGGGAGTGGCCGTAATGGCTGTAATTCAAAATCCCCCAACAGATCTCTCTCAAATGTATTGTTATGACCTATTTGTGTTACTTAGAAAAGATTATGATGCAAAATGACAGAGGGATTAAAATGGCTGTTTGTCTTTATGTTTTTAGTGTGGCGGTCACCAGATCTAAAGACGTGCCCGCCTTCGGTCCTCCTATCCCCCAGGGGGTGTTCTTCCCAAAGTCGGCCATGTTCCGGGACTTCCTCCTGGCCAAGATGATGAACGGCGAGAATGCAGTGCATAAGTCGGACAAGTTCCGCGCCATGGCCATGCGCACGCGCCACGAGTACCTGAAGGATTTGGCCGAGAACTTTGTAAGCGCCACCCCCGTGGACTCTTCGGCGGCCAAGTTCAGCTTCATCTCGTTGGGTGTCAAGAAGAAGGAGCGCAGCCGACCCCGGCGCAACGCCCACCTCCAGAGCTACGGGGCGGTCACTTGGGCCGTGGTGGCCCGGGACTTTGGCCAGTCAGCAGACATTGGCTGCTTGCTGGCCGTCTCCAATGAGTTTGTGGTGCTGATCGAAGAGGCGTCCAAGGAGGTGGTGTTCAACTGCTACTGCCGCGACGTCCTCGGTTGGAGCTCAACATCCGGGAGCGTCCGGCTTTTCTACGAGCGAGGCGAGTGTGTGGTGTTCTCCACGCAGGAAGGATGCTGGGACGACGTCCGGGAGATCATGCAGAGGTTGGAGGTAAGAAGGTTGTGTGGTAGGCTTAAAGACAACATTATTCAGTGCTACACATCCTGTACACACATTAAGCCTAATCCTGGACGAAAAAGCATTTTCAATTAAGATTTTCCATTGAGAATGCTTTTTAGTCAAGGCTTAATTTGTATCCGGGAAACCACGCCTCAATGTTTAAACCAGGGGTCATCAATTGGACCCACAAGGAATATATCTGATTCAACTTCTCCAAGTATTTACTGAAGACTAGGTTTAGTTGATCACTTGGTTTTGTTACTGCTTGGCTGTACCCACACTGGCCCAGAGAAGATTGGCCACCTCTGCCTGAGACATAAGTATCATAAGGCACTTGTACCTCAGTATTTGGCTGTGTTTTGACAGGCATCCCAATTCAGATTTTTTTCTTCTCCTAACTAATTGGTATTTTGACCAGTCAGATCAGCCCTGTAAAATATCTGATGTGAAAAGATCTTGTTAAGCTAAATAGTTTACTCTGGGTGAACACTGCAGTGAGGTGATTACTCAAGTCCTGGGAGCCAGCACAAGTCACAGCACAAGTCACAGCAGATTAGGCAGCAGGTCAGCAGATGTCCTCCATTTTATACCGCCACTTTACCTCAGCCTCACAACAATATGTTTGTTGTTAAAAGTTACTGTTCTTGAATCACTGGTGGTAATTAAGGCCTGCCGGGGCGTGTACTTTCCTCCTGTTTTTTTTTCCCACAAATTGATTGAGTCATTTGATTGATAATTGTATTATTTAGGGGGAGACGAGAGGTCGTATGGGGTCGGGTGTCCCTGAGTTCTCTGTCCCAAGCCCTTTTAATTTCGGTTAAATGGGATTATCCAAAGGTGTCTAAAGCCTCTGCTAGGGTTGTCACAATACCATTCACCTCAGATGCCCAGGCTTTAAGATTCTAAAAAGGGGTGAAGAACTGGAGAGTCTGGATGAAAAATAGTGACACGTTGCCACTCCAAACAGAGCTGGTGTCTTTTAACCTTTTGCTTCGTGACGACCCTAATCTTTGCAGAGCTTGACATTGTGAGATTGGCTGATTTATTCTGAAATTATCTAGGTATTTCTCCTATTGTTGGCAAACTTTTTTTTGTCAAATCCCGCAACTGTTTCCTGCACTTCAAGAGGCCAGCTCAGGCCACGTTTGGACTATATTTTCTTTTTGTTGCCAAGTTTGATTGAATGGAGCCCTTAGTCTTTTCAACCAACTTTATAATGGAAAGGGATAATAATTTAAGTTCTCATCAGCTTCGGTGCTGTTAAGGTTTTGTATATGTGTGGATTAGGTCAAACCACAACCTCACAGAGAGGTAGTAATTAGCAACTTTAACTGGGGTAATGGTTGGCCTTATAAGGTAATGCTCATAACTTTTCAAAACAGTTGCCAATATGGATAAACCCTAATAAAGCCATTAGATCAAAGTAGGCTGAAATTGACTCTCTTGGTCATGTTGCCCTAGATTGTCACCCGGGGCTGCGAGACAGTGGAGATGACCCTCCGGCGGAACGGTTTGGGCCAGCTGGGATTCCACGTCAACTTCGAGGGTGTGGTGGCAGACGTGGAGCCCTTCGGCTTCGCCTGGCAGGTGGGTCTCCGTCCGGGCAGTCGGCTGATGGAGATCTGCAAGGTGGCCGTGGCCACACTGTCCCACGAGCAGATGATCGACCTGCTGCGCACGTCCAACACGGTCAGTGTGGTCATCGTCCAGCCCCATGAGGACGGCACACCCAGGAGGTAGCTTAAACACCACTTCGTCCTTCTTTGTACTTAACTAAGCTAAACAGCTCTTACAAAAACATCTGTCCCAAGTGTTGTTTTATTCTTTCACTGAACAAAAATGTAAACGCTAAAATGCAACAATTTCAACGATTTTACTGTGTAACAGTTCATATAAGGAAATCGGTCAATTTTAAATAAATTCACGAGGCCCTAATGTATGGATTTCACATGACTAGGCACGGGCGCAGCTATGGGTGGGCATGGACTTGGGAACCTGGCCCAGCCAATCATAATGAGTTTTTCCCCACAAAAGAGCTTTATTACAGACATAAATGCTCCTTCGTTTCATCAGCTGTCAGAGTGGCTGGTCTCAAACAATCCCGCAGGTAAAGAAGTTGGATGTGGTGGTCCTGGACTAGCGTGATTATACGTGGTCTGTGATTGTGAGGCAACAGCTCTGGTGGACATTCCTACAGTCATTATTCTAATTGTACACTCCCTCAACTTGAGACATCTGTGGCATTGTGTTGTGTGACAGAACTACACATTTTTAGAGTGGCCTTTTATTGTCCCCAGCACAAGGTGCACCTGGGTAATGATCATGCTGTTTAATCAGCTTCTTGACATGCCACATCTGTCAAGTGGATGGATTATCTTGGCAAAGGAGAAATGCTCACGGACAGGGATGTAAATTAGGAATGCACAATATATCGGTGAGCATATCGGAATCGGCCGATATTAGCTAAAAATACCAACATCGGTGTTAAGCTAGACATCAAGCCAATGTGCAAAACCGATGTAAAAGCTGAAGTGCATACGTATATAGCGTAAGTAGACGACGTAATGACGCCATGAAAATACAGCGCTACACAGAACAGAAGCAGAAAAATACTAAGTGCACACTTCCAACAATTAAACAAGTTCAAGTTGAGCAGTCATTTGAAAGAGTAAGAACATTTCAGCGAGACAACTCAAAGGTGAAATCCATTAAAGCCAAGATAATGGATCTCATTATGCTACTTGCTATGGGCGTCACAATTGACATTTGGACCAGTGATGTCAGTCCCATGAGCATGCTGAGTCTGACAGCACAATGGGCCAACCAGGATGTCGTACTGTGGAAAGCTGTATTGCTCAAGAATGTGCTGGGTCTCATACCGCTACTGCCATTTCAATGGCATTTGAGAACATGTTTGAAACTTGGAAACATGAACAAACTTGTAGCGCCACTCGAGAAATAAGCTCAACTGCGTTTGCATGATACCCTCTGTCATGGCATTGAAACGCCTGCTCAACAAAACTGCGGGGTCAAAACGTACAAAAGTACTCGAGGTTATGAATAAGCGATTCGGTGGTATTCTCTCTGAGCTTCTTTACTGTGTCGCAACCATGCTCAATGCTAGGTACAAGGACCGCTACTTCGATGCAGACATGAAACAGGGTTTATGTGAAATGTTACATACACAGCTGGACAAGATAGAAATGGACACAGTGACAGTGCCCACCGAGGAAGAGATCATGGACGGACAGAGAGCTGAAACTTCACTGCTTGACATGTATGATGAAATCCTGGTTGAGAAAGAAACGACTGAACAAATGTACAATGAAACAGCACAGCAAGTAAGTGAAATAAATAGGTTTGGATTATGTTTTACTGGTAATGGGGACATACTTAAATTCAACCAAAATAACGTTTTGGTATGTGTGTCTGTGTGCAACCTTTTATTTAAAGTCAGTTCAGAAAAATTATTATTTACAATGACAGCATACCCCAGCCAAACCCAGATGACGCTGGGCCAATTATGGGCCGCCCTATGGGGCTGCCAATCACAGCCGTGTGTGTGTGTGTGTGTAACTATTAAACTCTAGTAGAATGCATAAAAGGCCGCAAAAGGACATGTCGGGACATGTTAGCCGTTGCATCAATCAAGTTATGATGGCACTGCCGTACTCAGTGTTCAGGTCACGTATTGAGCATGTTTGGGATGCTCTGGATCGATGTATATGACAGCTTGTTCCAGTTCCTGCCAATATCCAGCAACTTCGCACAGCCATTGAAGAGGAGTGGGACCGCATTCCACAGGCCACAATCAACGGCATGATCAACTCTATGTGAAGGAGATGTTGCACTGTATGATGCAAACTCATCAGATACTGACTGGTTTTCTGATCCACGCACCTACCTTTTTTTTAAGGTACCTTTGACCAACAGATTCATATCTGTATTCCCAGTCATGTGAAATCCATAGATTAGGGCATAATGAATTTATTTCAGTTGACCGATTTTTATTTAAAAAAATTCTTTATATGAACTGTAACTCAGTAAAATCTTTGACATTGTTGCATTTGTATTTTTGTTCAGTGTACGTAGCGCATTACTTTTGTCCAGAGCCCTATGGACCTGTGCCATTTGAGACTGGGCCAACATGTATGAATCAAGACCGGGTTTTCGTGCTGTGCCATTTTTTTGGGGACATTCCAAGGTAGTCGTTGGGTTGGTTGGTGAACTGTTATGTTGAGAACTTGAGACTTGCCAAATCATGTTTTAACAGGAATCAAGCAGGGTGAAAGAGAACATTATCCATAGGAACATTTCTGGGATCTTTTATTTTAGCTCATGAAACATGGGACCAACACTTTACATGTTGTGTTTGTTTATATTTTTGTTCAGAATAGGAAAATAGGATGCATTTTGGGACCCAGACTTTTGGGACTTGGCTAGTTCAAAGCTAATGATCTCTGTAGTCATGACCTAATGGGCTTGTTAAATTAATCAATGTTGTCTATTAATGTTGTGTTTTGTGTGGACCCCTGGAAGAGGAGCTGCGGCTTTCGCAACCGCTAACGGGGATCCAAATAAAATACTAATACCAGTGTTATTGATCAATCGGCTGTTATCAATGTTATCAATCGGCCACAGGCTTAGTCAATGCAGCTTATATCCATCAGCAAATGTTTAACATACTTAACTGTAGCAAAGGAGCAGTAAATTGGGATGAAGTTGGACACAAGTTAGCAGCGACTGGTCCCAAATGCAATGGGAGATTGCACTCAGAATATTGGGTAAATACTATATTCTGACGTTTAAATCAAGCAAGAAAGAGGTGGAACGAGGCTATACCAGTTTGGAAATGGACATATCAATTAGTGAGGTTTGTGAAAAAATGTAACGGGCATTGAAAAATCAAAAAAAAAAAACTCTTAAAATGCAGTCCATCTGCCAAATCTCAACTTAAATCTCCCATTGACTTACAGTA
The DNA here is from genome assembly GCF_036934945.1 of Oncorhynchus masou masou. Classification (NCBI taxonomy): domain Eukaryota; kingdom Metazoa; phylum Chordata; class Actinopteri; order Salmoniformes; family Salmonidae; genus Oncorhynchus; species Oncorhynchus masou. The sequence continues at coordinate 31,573,699 of NC_088216.1, read as the reverse complement.
TAACATATTTGGCAAGTAAGAGGATTCACACTTTTTTTTTTACATTAGATGCACTTAATAACACAGTAACAACACCAACTCATACTCTTACAGTATAATTTAAGTACATGTACTTCACCGTTTTAAGATTGTTTTGTAAGACACTGAATTGCTAATGTGTTTTTTGATTTATTCTATCAGGAGCTGCTCGGAGATGTACCGCGTCCCCGTGGTGGAGTACAAGACCACCACGGCTGCCGGCTGGCACCGCGTCTCGACCGCTCCAGGTGGCGGCCCGTCCATGTCCCGGGCCTCCCCCACACAGGGCCCCAGCCCTGGGCAGCAGATGTTCCACTACGCCCAGGGGGCCATCTCCCGCAGCACCTCCTTCGACAGGAAGCAACAGGATGGGACCAGGTACACCTCAGCACCCACCTCCATCTTCTTTGACTCATAGTTCCAAGTTCAAACGCCCAAGATCAGAAGTACTCAAATTTGAGCCTGGAGGGCCAAAGTGCTGCCGGATTTCTTTTCGAACAGGGTAAACTCATCGTCACTGGTTGGTTAGAGATTCCACTCACGAGCACTATCTTCATCAGTCCCTGCTTATCAGAAGAATCTACATCAGCAGTACTTGGAGACCAGATTTGAGTATCCCTGCCTTTGACACTCATAATCATGCTCAAAGTTTGGCACCAAGGGAAACTTGAGGTACACTACCTTTCAACAGTTTGGGGTCACTTAGAAATGTCCTTGTTTTTTGAAAGAAAATCAAAGGTTTTGTCCATTTAAAACAGTGTAGACATTGTCAATGTTGTAAATTACTATTGTAGCTGGAAACGGCTGAATATCTACATAGGCCTACAGAGGCCCATTATCAGCAACCATCACTTCTGGCCTTCTAGGCAGAGTTGCAAAGAAAAAGCCATATCTCAGACTGGCCAATAAAAAGAACAGACTAAGCTGGTTAGGAACTCTGCCTAGAAGGCCACCATCCCGGAGTCACCTCTTCACTGTTGATGTTGAGACTGGTGTTTTGCGGGTACTATTTAATGAAGCTGCCAGTTGAGGTCTTGTGAGACGTCTGTTTCTCAAACTAGACACACTAATGTACTTGTCCTCTTGCTCAGTTGTGCACCGGGGCCTCCCACTCCTCTTTATATTCTGGTTAGGGCCAGTTTGCACTGTTCTGTGAAGGGAGTAGTACACAACGTTGTACGAGATCTTCAGTTTCTTGACAATTTCTCACATGGAATAGACTAAATTTCTCAGAACAAGAATAGGCTGACGAGTTTCAGAAGAAAGTACTTTGTTTCTGGCCATTTCGACCCTGTAATTGAACCCATAAATGCTGATGTTCCAGATACTCAACTAGTCTAAAGAAGGACAGATTTATTGCTTCCTTAATTAGAACAACAGTTTTCAGCTGTGCTAACATAATTGTAAAAGGGTTTTCTATTGATCAATTGGCCTTTTTAAAATGAAACTTGGATTAGCTTACACAGCGTGCCATTGGAACACAGGAGTGATGGTTGCTGATAATGGGCCTCTATACGCCTATGTAGATTTTCCATAAAAATGTGCCGTATCCAGCTACAATAGCCATTTACAACATCAACAATGTTTACACTGTAATGGACAAAAAAATGGTTCTCTTTCTAAAACAAGGACATTTCTAAGTGACCCCAAACGTTTGAATGGTAGTGTATATTGCATCAAACATGCTTCCTTGCTTGGTATAAAGAGTCACTCAGATTTCATATACATATACAGATTTGCTAACCAATCATGTCTGACTCCTCCCAAGGACCTTTACTAATAATTGAATAGGACTCATTGCTGACCTGTTTTTGTTAGTGAAATTGTATAATTTTCCTGACGGACACAATGGCACTTCTATCCTTAGTATCACTGACACTGCACGACATTAGCATAGGCCGTGCATAATGAGGTCAAGGTTTTTGTAATGTGATTAGCATAAAATTAAGTGGCAAATACATGACTGGGAAACTGAGGCTGCTCTGGCGGGAAGAAAAACAAGATGGCAGAAGGGGCATGTTCATTAGGGAAAGCAACTGAGTGTTTTACAACGATTTGCAATGGAAATCAGGAATGGGGTTTGTTATTTGACAAGTCTAGGTAAACCATCCCTGTTTGTCAGTTTTCTACTGTTGATCCCTAATAAATTCGACCCAGCTCTAATTCCAACTAACATGCTGTAGCTACTATACTTAAAGCAGTGTTTCTCACAGACATTGCTTCAGATGGTGTTTGCACACACAGTGGGTACCAGAACTAGAAAAAAACAACTGAATCAATGCTGAATGTAGATGATAAGCACTCTTTGGCACTTGATATGGTACTAACAGAAAAAAAACAGAAGAGACTGAAGGTTTTTCCTAGTTTTTGCCCATATGTTTGGTCATGTTTTATGGAGTGATTTTAGTGGCAACAGAATTTTTATCAGAATTTGTATTATGAAATGTTTAATTTTGTTGGCACTAATATCATTCCATAAGCATCTACTTTTTCACTCTGTCTATAAGGATTGTGGGTCGACCTCCCGTGTTGTGCCCCTGTTACTGAACTTGGCACACAGCATGGAAGGTGGTGAGGGGTTGAGGGCGGGGGGCTGTGGGGTTCGCTAGCAGGGCGTCAAGGCATGTGAATGTTTTATTGAGCTCCCTGAGTGTTGAGGCTCTTGTTTGCAGCCCTGCACTGCCTCTCTGCTGTGGTCTGTCCCCGATCGTCTCACACACACACACACACACACACACACACACACACACACACACACACACACACACACACACACACACACACACACACACACACAGCGACAGTAAGGCTACCTCAGCACTGGTCTTTTGGGCAGTGTTGCATTACACGTCAGCTATGTAAGGGTGCATCAGGTTGAACGCGTGTGTTGCCATGCGTATGTGTGGTGTTTCACCTAATCAGTGTGTGCATATCCTTTTACAACTGCGTGACAACTGTGTGTGTGCATGCAAGCATACCGGTATGTGTGTGTACATGTGGGAGTAGTGCATTTTTGTGGGATGAGTTTGACCTTTTGTCAAAAGAAAAGCACAGCCTATTGGCTGTCATTTTTCCTTATCGTGGCGGAAAATTGAGATGAAGTGATTCCCTTCTAGTCAATGGTTTCACGGGAATGATTCTGGCATAGATTGTCCTCTCAGGAGTGAAAACTCTATTTTCAGATTGGAGTGTCCTTGAAAATGTCCGTATGAAAGACTTTACAAGTCTACACTGAGTGTACAAAAATATTGTGAACACCTGCTCTTTCCATGACATGGACTGACTAGGTGAATCCAGGTGAAAGCTATGTTCCCTTATTGACACAACTGTGGGAAGCATTGGAGTCAACATGGGTGAGCATCCCTGTGGAACGCTTTCAACACCTTGTAGAGTCCATGCCTTGAAGAATTGAGGCTGCTCTGACGGAAGGGGGGAGGGGGTCAACTCCGTGTTAGGTGTTAATGTTTTGTTCAGTCAGTGTATATTATAGACCTGTTTGCAACCATATAAACTGTTCTTATCAGACACGTCGCTCTCTTGGAGACATGGGCATTTCATATGGACTGCACTTCACACAGAAGAGGTTCATTGTTGGGTAATTGTATACTTTTAAAGCAAAATAGGTTGTTTGCTTCACTACAAACACTTCTGGTGTCTGATATTTCTCTCATTAAACTTAAGATGTCAGGAGTTAAGATGTCAACCCTGCTTTGGCACCAAATGATGAATTTATTTCTCCTTCATTTTATCAGGGATTCATACTGAAACCATGATCTCTTTTACAGATGAGACCCTGAATTACATAAATTCCAGAAAATACCCACATCAAAATGTAAATACAAAATGCAAGCAGAAAGGAAAACACGTTCCTCAGTAACGAGGTCCTCAATCAGCTTTCTGAATTGCCCTAGAGGCACCAGAACATCACATTTAAGAACATTTGAACGATTGTTCCACAAAATAAGGCGCAAGAAAACTATAAAAGCAGAGTTGCCTAACTCCGTATAGACCAAAGGAATTTCCAGAGTTCGCCATCCCTGAGACCGGGTGTCTAAAGTGTAGTAATGATGTTAGGTACAGTGGGACTTTAGGTAAAAGGGCTTTGTAAATGAGAACGTAACAATGTATCAACCTACGTGACATCAGATGGCCAACCAACGTTCTGGTAGAGAATGCAGTCATGAGTACGAACATTGTCGGCCATAATAAAGCGCAGTGTGCTTTGATAAACTCCATCTAAGGCTTTAGTGAACCTAAAGACCTGACCCACTAGTCATTGTCCTTTTGTTTGGGTTTTAGTTAGCTCTTGTGAGCTACACTTAGGTGGGGGTAGCTTTTCGAACAAAGTTAGAATTTTCATTTGTCACTGAAATTTCTTGAAAATCAAACCATAATGAGTAACAAAATGAAAATGACCACGTATTTCCAAGACACTAGCCTTCTCAGTCTACTTTTCGGACCAGACCAGTTGATATAGTAACATATTGGTTATTATTAACACTGTGGAGCGTACCGGGAGTCACCACACCATTACCAGTAGGAAATATGAAAACCGGTTTCTGGGTTATGATTCATGTAACATTACATTTCTCGCACCCTTTTACCATACCATATTTGTCATATGTGACACTTTGTCTGGGTTCTACAGAAAAAAACCCAGACGTGATAGACTCTGAGGTAGTACAATGGAACCATTAAGGTGACATGTTTTCCTAAGGGAAACGACACGGAGACACTGCATATGTTTGTGTGGGGGTTGTTTGAATTCAAACACTTTGTGGCTTCCACTCCTAGTTGGAGCTTCGCCAGCTAATTAAGAGGGAGTGGGACTCAATTTGCAGCTGCCAACGCCTTGCGAAGCAGGCCTGCTCCAAAGCTGCTGAATATGCAAGATTATCCTCCCTTTCACACCACCTCATCCCTTCCTCCCTGCCCTACAATATATACCCTCTATTATGCTCGCTTACCCATTGCACATTTACGATCCCATCTCAGCTTTTCCATATGATCTGGGATTCTGTGTTTTTTCGAGGGCTCAGCGTTCCTCCCGGGTCGGCGGGAGAGTCGAGTTTCACGAGTCGGAGGCTCAAGCATCTCCCACTCTCACGGAGGCCTGGAACAGTCTGTTCAGGCTAAGAATAACGCCTGGTCTGCGTACTTATGCAATGTTCCCCTAGTATTTCCCCAAACACTCTTCATAAATGGATGGGATTCTAGTAGTCCATTTACTATTTATCGTCACTGTCTAATGGTTGACCTACTATTTGTATTGTCAGTATCGAATAATAAAAAATAAAACATCTTATCTACACTCTGTAATTTGACCTTTGGCACAATGCACATGATGATACACAAAACAAACAAACAAACATCAGGGGCACGTGTATCATATGTCCAGACTAGGTGATGAGTTGTATTGACACGCCTGACATTGTCACCAAGGCTCTTTGAGAATAACATGAGTGATAACATGGTCGTTTAGCAGATGTTTTTATCCAAAGTGACCCACCCAGTGGTCAATTTAGTCTTGTCTGCTAGGTACAGTCAAAGTGTTTCCTTAGACCTAGATTGTGTAGCCCTTTTGAGAATCCAACTAACAACTAACCCTTTCCATTCAACAGGGCCATTGAAGCTGTAGCCTACAGGTGGGGCACTTTGGCGGTCGAGGCCCGTTTGGTTAAACGTCCCCTAAATGTTTTTTGTGTGGTTTTCAGGGTACTGCAGGAATATGAGATATCCCCTACGGCCTCCTGTAGCAGTCGGGAACCTGGACAACTGTACTGCAGCTCCCCCAGCAACCAGTCCACGTCCAGTGACCCCGGACCCTGTGGCACCTGGTCCCAGAAGGCTGGATACATTAACGGGTAAGTGCATTAGGGCACAGCGCTGCGCTGCAGATTTTATGACCGCTATGGTGTATATTTTAGGACCACTATGGTGTATATTTTAGGACCACTATGGTGTACATTTTAAGACACTCAACCTCATGCCTCGCCACTCGATGGAGAGTTACATACACAGCAGACTGGGTTTGAATACAATAATATTCAAATACTGTATCTGCGCTTGATTGAGCTTGTCTGGGGCAATGGTGCCGATGGAATAGTGCCAAAAGTAGAAACACCGCCCACCTATCAGTTTAAAGGGATAGTTCAGTCCAAAATCAAAGTTTATTAGATGTTTACGTTCCTCTAAATAATCAAGTCCATGTTAGATGGCATCTGTTGGAGAAATCTACAGACCCCAAGCACAAATGAATGGGAGAGATGGCTGTCATCTAATAAGGTGCTTTTCTTTGCTCCTTAGATCAACTTTCATTTGGTAATGTGCTTAAAAAGACAAAGAGCATAATACATAGAAACGCAGCATAATGCACAATTAAAATGCATATGAAAAGTGCAACAGTCTACATATTTACACTTCTATCAACCCTCTTAAACCAGACTATCCTCACATGTGCATAATAATCTATACAGAAAGAGGACCATAATAATGCTATGGTCATTTAGCATTTTCATCCAAAGCGATTTTCATAACTGTTCAGCATTCACAGTGACCAATAGTGTATATGATTCAATCCCATTTATTTTAAAACCACTTTTTACCTCTGCCATTGTCAAAAAGTGCTTTACATATATTCAGCATAGTGTATATATTCAATACAGTAACCCATATATTCAGTGTATGTAGTAGGACCAGTCGGGTGTCATATGATAGGCCGTCTCCTCTATCTAGGACAGAACAATGCCATTACCACCCCCCCCCCATCCTGGTTCTTCCAGGACCCCATTCCTTGACCTTCTGCAGTCCAGACAAGTCTATAGTCGCCAGGCCAGAGGCCCCAGCCGGACCCTGGCTCTCAGGTTGCAAGGCATTCCTTCAATATCCCCACAGCATTGAGACACATTGTGGAAATGTGTCTGGGCAGCCCCAGTTTAACGGATACTGTTTCACGCCAAGGGAAAGGTTTGAAATAGCTCAGTGTGACTAGCCAAGTGGTGAGGTGAAACAATGGCCAGTGGTGCGAAAAGCAGGAAGTGGGGTGGATAAGGATTACAATGCACTTTAAAGGTTCCAATGCAAATCAATGGCAAAGCATTAAGGATGCTGTGGGAGAAGATTAATTTTAAACCCATTTTCTCAATTGTAATGTTTGGGAGCCATGATATGCTGGTTAGCGTTCTCTTTGAGGCATGAGTTTAGGACAACAATTCTCATTTGACATAATTATTGCATTGAAAGTTGATACAGTTGTGATTAGGTAAGGTATGGGTAGGCAACCCTGTTCTTGGAGTGCCGCAGATACTGCAGGATTTTGCTCCAACTAGGTACCACACCTTACCAACTGAGGTAATTGGTCAGTTAAATGATTGGCTAAATTCAAAACAAGTGCTTGGGTCACTCCAGGACCAGGGTCACTCCAGGACCAGGGTTGCCAACCCCTGTGGTAGGATCTGGTGGCTCTACATTAGATCATGCAGGTGCGGGTCAGTTGAAAAAAAACTGAGTCTGTTTGGGCAACAACAAAACAAATGGCAGACCTGCGCATCACTGACTGACTGTCTTCATGGTTAGAATGTTCAACAAAGACATCATATCTTGCCTCCCCCTTTTGAAGATTTAAACCAGTTTGCTGATACCTCTAGCTTTATGTCCTGTTCTTCTATTGGGCACCTGTAGATGCCAGTCCCCTGCACTGCACCTGGACCAGCCGAGCGACAAGGAGGGAGAGGGCCGGAGAGAGGGGGAGCCCAAGCTAGAGAGGACCAGATCAGCAGGTATGGGTTACTTTTCTTCATCACCAGCATCGTCATCATCACCATGTAATCACCAATATCATCAACTGTGCTATGAAAGAGACTCGCCAGTCAGTAGAAATGCAGCAAAAAGGTCAGCTGGAGACAGAAAAAACAGAAAGCAATATTAACTGTCATTCTTACAGATTCAAGATTGTCATTCACATTAAGTATTACCAAACGTGTCATGTTGTGATGTCAAAAAATGACAAATGTGCTTTCATAGCATGTACCTTAAAATAGAATGACTAAATAACTGCCATTCCAATTCATTTTGGGGGAATTTCAGGAACTGCATTGAAAAAATGGCAGTAATGGCAACTAGGGTCATATTCATTAGTTCACACTGTAGTAAAAGGTTTTGCAATGGGAAATGAAAACAAGCGTTTCTTATTGGACACATTCAGGTAGTCCATCTCCCCACTTTAATCTGTTTGCTTCCATTTGGTTGAATTGGAATGGCAGTTATTTAGTCATTCTATTTTAAGGTACATGCTATGAAAGCACATTTGTCATTTTTTTTCATAGTGAATATGACCCAGTTCAAGTCCTGAATATTTGAAGAGTTGACCTGACATCAATTCTAGTGGACAGTATCGTAGAAATTGTACCACGAGTATTTTAACGAGATAATTATATCACAAATTGTCTTCCTCTTTTGCAGAGGCCAAGTGGCACCATCCCTCCACGAAGATTCTGAACATGAGGGAGAGAAGCCAGCCGAGACAAGGCGCAAAGGACTCCCCCAATAAATACCAACATGTGAGTACTCATACTTTGAAAGAGTTAGTTATTTTAATGTTTAATGAGGGTTGCCTGGTTGACTTTGATTTTACAATGTAATGCTTTTTTCTTGTCATGTTGGATTTGGGTTAGTTTGTTGCGTCTGTCATCTCATGTAATAGCCTACATTTGAGCGTCAATTGGAAGAATGTCTTGTAACACCGTTTCAGGACAAAATCAGTTAGTTGTAAGACCCTTTAAATAAATAAATCATATGAAACCAATGACAAAACATCATGGCCACTTGGTGAATATATCCCATAGGACTTTGCCTCGTCAATCGACAAAGGCTTTGGTAGACCTACCTATGCGCTCCCAGAGCACCTTATCCCCTTCTAGCAGCATGCATGGTCGGTTTGAACTGGAACACGACACCCTTGACAGATGGGCCATGATACCGTACGTATTGTCATCTGATCTTTAGGGTCGCACCTAGCAGTAGAGAACGGCTCGGTTTACCTATACAGCCCCAAGCCTACACAGTACATGGTGTGTGGCTCTACGTCCACATTGAACAAGGCCCGCCTCCTCTCGTCCTTGACGGACCAGGCTAGATTAGGTCAGCTTACCCTTGTCGGTGGTGACGCTTTTGCTGTCGATTTATTCTCCTGGCCCCTGCCCCCCACCACCAAATCTGTGTATTGAAAGTAATGGTGACGCATGGTGAATGTCGATTCATGTGCATATTTTTTTTCATTAATATTACTATGAGTGAGGAAGCATCCCAACAATTGGCCCTGGAAAAATATTGCAAAGTTTGAAGCTTGAGGGGATGCTGCTGCTTTTGCTGATGAACAGAAAGAGGGGTAGAATGTATTTGCCTCCCTATGCAGAGTGCATTAAAGTTTCATATGCACTGTAAATAAAGGCTGCCAAACATTTCCAGGGTCCCAATTCCATAATTCTAAAGTTTTAAGCAGTTAATATACCAGTGAATAAACCCACAATGTGTATTTCCACTTTTATCTTAGATCTGATTGAATTGTGGCGTAAGGATACATAGCTTATGTATCATTGTTTTTTAATGTTTACTAGTTGCCGAAATCCTTGTTCCCTCAATTCCTCTCGAAGCTCATTGGAGGTCTGAGGGAGGGGTCTTGGATCCTTTATTCCAATACGCTTTGAGAGGAACTGAGGAAACAAGGACTGAGGAAGCAAGGATTTGACCGTTAATTTTCAGACATAAATGAATGCCGCTAACCACTAACTATTGTTGTGTTTGATCTCCCAGTCTGGCTCCAGTCACTCCAGCAGCAACACTCTCTCCAGCAATGCCTCCAGTGGCAGCAGTGACGAAAAGCGTTTCGGCTCTGGCGACCCCATGGACCCCGATGCCCTGGGCCTCATCTACATCAAGGGCGCGTCCACCGACAGCGGCATCGACACGGCGACTTGCATGCCCCCGCCGCCTCCCCCTCTACCTGGCTGCAGCGGAGGTGGCGTGCCGGGGGTCTCGGCCGGCCGACCAGTCCCCCAGGATGCCCGAGGGGAGCAGTGGGTAGTGGAGTACTCCGGAACAGGGGGCTACCACGGAGCGGGGACGCCAGAAGAAGGGTTGACGTCACAAGGCTACAGCACCCAGGCCACTTCGGCTGGGCACGTAACGGACGGGAGCCTGGGCGACCTGAGTGAGATTTCCTCCATGTCCAGGTAAGGTGAAGCTCCAAGATAAAGTTCCCCTAAGTACAGATCTAAGATCAGCTTCCCGTCCCCTAGTCCATTAGTGGGGAAAACTGACCTACGATCAGCGTCTAGGGGTAACTTCACCCTACACCAAGAGGCTGACTGGATCCCTTTTGTCTGACCGGTGACCAGTGCTTGAATTGTGGCCACAGCTCACTAATACAGAGTACCAGCATCTGAAATGTTGTTCTGCTTGATTATCAGATTATATGGTAGAATATTCACTCTAAAATTAACCCTGGTACTGTACAATTGAAATCAGTTCTGGTACCTTTTCATTTCAATTCAACCACTCCCAATGACACTTCATAATGTGATGTCAAACTGCGCCTGTTTTCAATGTCTGTCATTATTGGATGCGAGTTGTTTTTGCTCTAGGCATGTACACACATTACACATTGGCATGATGAGTAAGCAGAGACGGACGAGGACAAAAAACGGCCCTGGACTTTGACCTAGACTGGCCCACCACAACCAGCCCGCGGATATTCCACTGCCGACGCGCACACACACACACACACACACACGCATGTACACACACCAGGCCCTAATACCACCACCAGCATCACAGCTACTGTACACATGCAGTACTATAGTGCTACAGAACTCGCATACTGTAGACTGTTATAAGAGTTCTACAGAACACATCCTGAATGGTCATGATGGACCAATATCCCATCAATCTGAAGCCTGAGCGTAAAACAGAGAATGTATAATAGCTAGAATACTCAGTGAGACCAAGCACTGGCTGGCTTCACTATGTCAAAGTAGTAGACAACACTACAACAGACGGCACAGTGAACCAGTAAAAAGACACCTGCGTTTTGGGTGTAAAGTGAATGGTAAGCAAGTTATAGAAAAATGTCCTTGGCTACCTTAGTGGAAGAGTAGTTTTCTCAGCAGCTCACTTTACCCAAGCTTAGCACACAAATTCAGTTGTATTCATAGTTTTGGCTACAGATTATAAATATAGCAACATAGTGGAAACAATAGCTTTATAGTCAGAATTAATCATCCAAATCAAATTTATTTATATAGCCCTTCGTACATCAGCTGATATCTCAAAGTGCTGTACAGAAACCCAGCCTAAAACCCCAAACAGTAAGCAATGCAGGTGTAGAAGCACGGTGGTTAGGAACAACTCCCTAGAAAGGCCAAAACCTAGGAAGAAACCTAGAGAGGAACAAGGCTATGTGGGGTGGCCAGTCCTCTTCTGGCTGTGCCGGTTGGAGATTATAACAGAACATGGCCAAGATGTTCAAATGTTCATAAATGACCAGCATGGTCGAATAATAATAAGGCAGAACAGTTGAAACTGGAGCAGCAGCACGGTCAGGTGGACTGGGGACAGCAAGGAGTCATCATATCAGGTAGTCCTGGGGCATCGTCCTAGGGCTCAGGTCCTCCGAGAGAGAGAGAGAATTAGAGAGAGCATATGTGGGGTGGCCATCATCATGAAATTAATAAATAAAAGGCAGCTGTGCTGTGTCAAAGACTGACTTTACAAGCGTTTTAATACACCCGCAATAACATCTGCTAAATTTGTGTATGCACACAATAAATCGGGATTTGACGAATGACAATAGTAGGACTTCAAGCAAACACAAGTACATAGTACAAATATAATTAAAATATGAAATATCATATGTTGTAGTTCCTATTCAACTGAAGTCGAGGAATAGGGCTTGAAATGACTGGCTGGCATGCACATTAATCAAGAAACTGACTGGAATCATGTCCTCACTAGCTTTAAGCACCAACTGTCAGAGCAGCTCACAGATTACTGCACCTGTACATAGCCCACCTATAATTTAGCCCAAACAACTACCTCTTTCCCTACTGTATTTATTTTATTTATTTATTTTGCTCCTTTGCACCCCATTATTTTTATTTCTACTTTGCACATTCTTCCACTGCAAATCTACCATTCCAGTGTTTTACTTGCTATATTGTATTTACTTTGCCACCATGGCCTTTTTTTGCCTTTACCTCCCTTATCTCACCTCATTTGCTCACATCATATATACAGTGCCTTGCGAAAGTATTCGGCCCCCTTGAACTTTGCGACCTTTTGCCACATTTCAGGCTTCAAAATAAAGATATAAAACTGTATTTTTTTGTGAAGAATCAACAACAAGTGGGACACAATCATGAAGTGCAACGACATTTATTGGATATTTCAAACTTTTTTAACAAATCAAAAACTGAAAAATTGGGCGTGCAAAATTATTCAGCCCCCTTAAGTTAATACTTTGTCGCGCCACCTTTTGCTGCGATTACAGCTGTAAGTCGCTTGGGGTATGTCTCTATCAGTTTTGCACATCGAGAGACTGAAATTACTTCCCATTCCTCCTTGCAAAACAGCTCGAGCTCAGTGAGGTTGGATGGAGAGCATTTGTGAACAGCAGTTTTCAGTTCTTTCCACAGATTCCCGATCGGATTCAGGTCTGGACTTTGACTTGGCCATTCTAACACCTGGATATGTTTATTTTTGAACCATTCCATTTTAGATTTTGCTTTATGTTTCGGATCATTGTCTTGTTGGAAGACAAATCTCCGTCCCAGTCTCAGGTCTTTTGCAGTCTCCATCAGGTTTTCTTCCAGAATGGTCCTGTATTTGGCTCCATCCATCTTCCCATCAATTTTAACCATCTTCCCTGTCCCTGCTGAAGAAAAGCAGGCCCAAACCATGATGCTGCCACCACCACCACCACCTGTGTTCAGGGTGATGAGCTGTGTTGCTTTTACGCCAAACATAACGTTTTGCATTGTTCAATTTTGGTTTCATCTGACCAGACCACCTTCTTCCACATGTTTGGTGTGTCTCCCAGGTGGCTTGTGGCAAACTTTAAACGACACTTTTTATGGATATCTTTAAGAAATGGCTTTCTTCTTGCACTTTTCCATAAAGGCCAGATTTGTGCAATATACGACTGATTGTTGTCCTATGGACAGAGTCTCCCACCTCAGCTGTAGATCTCTGCAGTTCATCCAGAGTGATCATGGGCCTCTTGGCTGCATCTCTGATCAGTCTTCTCCTTGTATGAGCTGAAAGTTTAGAGGGACGGCCAGGTCTTGGTAGATTTGCAGTGGTCTGATACGCCTTCCATTTCAATATTATCGCTTGCACAGTGCTCCTTGGGATGTTTGAAGCTTGGGAAATCTTTTTGTATCCAAATCCGGCTTTAAAATTCTTCACAGCAGTATCTCGGACCTGCCTGGTGTGTTCCTTGTTCTTCATGATGCTCTCTGCGCTTTTAACGGACCTCTGAGACTATCACCGTGCAGGTGCATTTATACGGAGACTTGATTACACACAGGTGGATTGTATTTATCATCATTAGTCATTTAGGTCAACATTGGATCATTCAGAGATCCTCACTGAACTTCTGGAGAGAGTTTGCTGCACTGAAAGTAAAGGGGCTGAATAATTTTGCACGCCCAATTTTTCAGTTTTTGATTTGTTAAAAAAGTTTGAAATATCCAATAAATGTCGTTCCACTTCATGATTGTGTCCCACTTGTTGTTGATTCTTCACAAAAAAATACAGTTTTATATCTTTATGTTTGAAGCCTGAAATGTGGCAAAAGGTCGCAAAGTTCAAGGGGGCTGAATACTTTCGCAAGGCACTGTAGACTTGTTTATACTGTATTATTGACTGTATGTTTGTTTTACTCCATGTGTAAGTCTGTGTTGTTGTATGTGTCGACCTGCTTTGCTTGATCTTGGCCAGGTCGCAATTGTAAATGAGAACATGTTCTCAACTTGCATACCTGGTTAAATAAAGGTGAAATAAATAAATAAAAATGTTACTGGTATAGTTAGTTAGTTTATTAGTTATAGTTAGTTAGTTTCTTAGTTAGCCTAGTTAGTTTGCCCAATGTTGATGTTGTGTTATCCACGTCTCCGTCCCTGTCCTGGATCCCCTTTGCCTACAGCTTCGGCTGCACTGACTTTTACTTGTGCTATGCTCACAATCGTCAGCTATGCTGTCGCTGTCCTCTACTTCTGCTACTTAACTCTTTGTCCAGGGGCTGTGGCATCCCCCTTGGCATGGGCTTCATGCACGTTGACGTTAGCACTAGTAGCAGCACAACTGAATAAGTCGGTCAATTTCTTACATTTGGCTGCATCTGACTCAAGGGACTTTTTTTGTCTCTTAACTTTCCCCACCGTAGTGTTTTTTTAGTGTGTGTTGTGGTGTTACTTTTCCATGTTGATTTGGGAGTTTTCCTAAGCGGACTTGTCTTTATAGCTAGCTCAACTTCTCGTGAATGGGAGCCTCTGCTCCCTCTAGTTTTTCTCCATGCGACTGTAAGGCAAATAGGTAATTGTTGCAAGGCTGTGCCTGCACAATAAAAATGTTTATTCACATAGACACCAGGTACAACAATAACATCGATAATGACGCGGCTAAATTAGCCAGATAACCTACTTAGCCAGCAACTAGGCAAAAACCACCATGTCGTCATCATCACAGAATCTCCCCACCAGATTCCCAATCCATTATTTTTGCACTTCCTCTCCAAGCTTGTGCACATTAGCCTGGAGTCAAGGTTAACTTTCCAACTTTTAATTTCCTCCATTTTTGGGTTAGACCAAATATAACAGAGTTTACAGTTTCCTGCCCTCCATTTTGAGGTCAGACGTGATGAGCCCAACTGTGCAGTTTCCTGCTGGGCCAGGCTGAGAGGTGACACCAGTACCTCCATTTTGGAGTCAGATAGGACTAGATATAGTCCTAATTTTCATGCTGTTTCAGTCTGAGCGGTGACATCACATTCTCCATTTTAGGTCAGACTGCATGAGCCAAACCGCAGTTTCTTGCCGGAACAGACTAAAAGTAACCTCGTCCTCCAGCTATTGTGCACAGCCTATATAAGCCAGGGATATCAACCACTCTAAGTTGGCCTTAGTCAGAGTGGCCATAGAATTCTATGGAAGTACTCTACTGATTCAAGTATTTGTCATTTACACGACAGCGAGGCGTGGCTCTGTGCTTATGGTGTGCTAGTGTACGGGGGAGGGTTAAGGGGAAAGTGTTCTGGGAGATGATTGGTTGGTAGATTAAGCCGATTTAAACAAATGCCTGTGCGCTGGGAGTTTCTCCAGGCTCTCTGTATTGGCTAATGAAGGCTGAATTGGATGTGTTGGTCCACCAGACGTGCAGTTGGGGCAAAAGTGTCTTGGGAACAAGATTATGCTAAAAGGTGATGACCGGTCTGCCATGTTGTGGCAGGCTCACTGTGGCCATGGCATGATCCTGCATCCCCCGCAGTGGGCACAATGCAGCATTTAATGAGGTGTGACACATTTGCCCTTCGCTGCCAGCGGCACCAGTGCAGTGTCATCATGCCCCAATTCGTATCATCACTATGTTGTCCGCATAGGCAGGGTTTGCATGAATTCTTCTGTAGTAGGATAGTGGAGCCATAGGAGTTGGGATCAAAGCCTGCTCCGAAAACCACACAGTGCCCATCGTGAGGAGAATCACTGATATGAGTAGCAGGGTTTGGGTCAGTTCAATTCGGGAGGGGAATTATTCCTCCTGATTATCCCATGACTTGACTGATATAAAATGGACTGACCCCAAACTGTGGATTTTTGGTAGCCACTCATATTTGACGTAATTGGCCAACTGTGATCACATATTTCTGTCTTTGTTTTCCTAGTGGCTCACGACACTCTGGCAGCCCTTCGGAACGTGGTCCTAAGACCTCCACCTCGGTTGACTCTTCCCAAGTCTACATCGTCTCCTCCGGCGGCATTGTGACAGGGGTGGGGCTTAATGCTGCCGTCCACACCCGCCAATCACCAGGCAAAGAGTATCTGATTGGCTGGAAGAAAGCCGAGGATGGCTCTCCAATGGTGGAACCGGGCAGGTCAAAAGACTACAGGTGAGTAAATAAGCAGTGTTTTGTGGAGTTGTATTCTTACTTGGACATAAAACTTTCTCCTAGAGCGCTGTCAATATGTTCTACAGCATCATAATAATTGCCGGTGCCACACATCCTTTTTCTCCCTCCCACTGACAAATGTTCTGCCTCGACTCTCAGTAAACCGTTGAAATAAAGCCCGTCGTCCTATTTTAATAACGACGCCACAAGTAGGTACGCTTGTCAACTTTACTAGCACTTTCCTGCTAACCTTTGGCCAGGTTGACCTCGCAAGGGAGGCTTCGACCCTCAAGGGTCTTTCTTGGTTAAGTTAACTGAACTGGAAAGAAAGATGGTGCGCTGACAAACTGTCTGCTTTGGTCCTGTTGAAAAGGTTGCAAGTCATGCTGCCATGTTAACCTACCCATTTTAGACAGGTTGTGAACAAAGGGGACAGCCATATTAACCTACCCATTTTAGACAGGTTGTGAACAGAGGACAGCCATATTAACCTACCCATTTTAGACAGGTTGTGAACAAAGGGGGACAGCCATATTAACCTACCCATTTTAGACAGGTTGTGAACAAAGGGGGACAGCCATATTAACCTACCCATTTTAGACAGGTTGTGAACAAAGGGGGACAGCCATATTAACCTACCCATTTTAGACAGGTTCTGAACAAAGGGGGACAGCCATATTAAAAGTAACCACTGATGGCATGAGGCTCTAACAGAATCCTCTTAACACATGTCCTATCTTATTAATAAGTAGGAGTTGAAGCAGAGTCCTCGAGTACGGTCTCTCATTTAGCTAGTGTAAAGTGTCCATCGGCTAGTGTGACCTTTTCTGTTCACAAAACAGCCCCCGTAGTGGGCATAGGTTGCCCCCAAAATAAAAACAACATTTTAGATGGAAGGGACTGCACATAGCTAAAACGAAACAAGTTTGGATTGCTGCATCTACACTACATGACCAAAAGTAGGTGGACACCTATAACAGCCTCCACTCTTCTGGGAAGGCTTTCCACTAGATGTAGGAACATTGCTGCAGGGGACTTGCTTCCATTCAGCCACAGAGCATCAGTGAGGTTGGGCACTGATGTTGGGTGATTATGCCTGGCTCGCAGTCAGCGTCCCAATTCATCCAAAAGGTGTTCGATGGGATTGAGGTCAGGGCTCTGTGCAGGCCAGTCAAGTTCTTCCACACCGATCTTGACAAACCATTTCTTTATGGTCCTCGCTTTGTGCATGGGGGCGTTGTCATGCTGAAACAGGAAATGGCCTTCTCCAAACTGTTGCCACAAGTTGGAAGCACATAATCGCCTAGAATGTCATTGTATGTTGTAGAGTTAACGTATCCATTCACTGGAACTAAGGAGCCTAGCCCGAACCATGAAAAACACCAGTCAAAAGTTTGGACACACCAACTCATTTCAGGATTTTTCTTTATTTTGGCTATTTTCTAGATTGTAGAATGATAGTGAAGACCAATCAAAATATATTTAACATTTGAGATTCTTCAAAGTAGCCACCCTTTGCCTTGATGCCGGCTTTGCACACCGTTGGCATTCTCTTAACCAGCTTCATGAGGTACTTACCTGGAATGCAATTCAATTAACTGGGGTGCTTTGTTAAAAGGTGATTTGTGGAATTAACTCTAATGAACTTATCCTCCGCAGCAGAGGTAGCTCTGGGTCTTCCTTTCCTGTGGCGGTCCTCATGAGAGCCAGTTTCATCATAGCACTTGATGGTTTTTGCGACTGCGCTTGAAGAATCTTTCAACGTTCTTGAAATGTTCCGTATTGACAGACCTTCATGTCTTAAAGTAATGATGGACTGTCATTTCTCTTAGCTTTTTTGAGCTGTTCTTGCCATAATATGGACTTGATCTTTTACCAAATAGGGCTATCTTCTGTATAGCACCCCCAACACAGCTGATTGTCTCAAACTTATTAAGAAGGAAATAAATTCCACTTCCGTTGGACTGCCAGATGGCGAAGCGCGAGTCATCACTCCAGAGAACGCATTTCGGCGAGCTTTACACCACTCCAGCCGACGCATGGTGAAACCCTTTTATGAAGCTCCAGATGAACCGTTCTTGTGCTGATGTTGCTTCCAGAGGCAGTTTGGAGCTCAGGTAGTGAGGGTTGCAACCGAGGATAGACAATGTTTTTTACTCGCTACGCACTTCAGCACTCGTCGGTACCGTTCTGTGAGCTTGTGTTGCCTACCACTTCGCGGCTAAGCCGTTGTGTCCCCTTGACGTTTCCACTTCACAATAACAGCACTTACAATTGACCGGGGTAGCTCCTAGCAGTGTCGAAATTTGACAAACTGACTCGTTGGAAAGGTGGCATCTTATGATGGTTCCAGATTGAAAGTCACTGAGCTCTTCAGTAAAGCCAATTTACTGCCACTGTTTGTCTATGGAGATTGCATGGCTGTGTGCTCAAATTATATAAACCTGTCAGCAACGGATGTCGCTGAAATAGCTGAATCCACTAACTTGAAGTGGTATCTACATAGTTTTGTGTATATAGTGTAGGAGTAGCATTCATGGACATTCTTTTGCTGTTATATTATATCATGGCATGACATGTTTCATTGTAATGGTTATGGTTGGTGGAGGATAACAAGAGGAGAGCAGGATTTTCATCCGCACATCACATTGGCCTTATTCCAAGGTAACTATGTAATTAGTTTGTACTAGGTATGCAAGAACAAGTAGTTAGTGTACTTACCCCTGTACAGAAACGTTTAACACAAAAGTAACAGGTTTATTACATAGTCTGCTTTATAAGGCCAATGTTATTTGAGGTATGTTGAGGTATTTTCTTCCTAAGTAGCATAGACATTTTGACAGCTATATGCTTGCATATCAGCCATGTACAACTTTTGTTTACATCTCAATGTACATTACCATTATTTCCCTCCTTTTTTCACTTGGGGTTTTCTACATCAGTGGAATGGAAGGCGTATTGTCTTTCCTACTAAAGACTCTAACACTGAGATCCAGGTACACTAGCTTTACGGAACCTTGTTTTGTTCAATAAACCTCTATGTACGCTTTATTTTACATTCCTCTATTTACATAGTATTTACTAAGAAATGACATTGTAAGATTGGGATTATATAATATTTACCTGTTTCTTTGAGATTCAAATCACCATTTGGTTGTGTGGAAGTCTCTCTAAGTTAAGTGCATCATTTCTTCATAAATATTGGGCAAAGCCCGGTTGAAATGGGGTGGTAAAATAAATCTACCCACTTTGTCACTGGCATGGTGTCTGTACACAACGCAACCTGTACCTTCCGTGACACCCCACCCCCACTCTGTGTTTTCCTGGAAACGGCTACTTCCCAAACTTGATGCCCTCCAGTTGAGGAACTGTGATTGACTGGTTCCGAACAGCGTATTATAAAAGATTACTCCCGTGTGTGTGTGTGGAGACTCAACCTTCAATAACCCTTTACAGTAGTTCTTGTAGTATCCTTCTTTCTTATGACCATGTTTATTATTTTGTCCTTCCCAAAGAAGCCGTGTAATGTACTGCCTGGTCTTACTTCTGTTAGCTTTATGCTTCTATTTTTGGTCTTACTGTTTTTGCTCTTACTGTTCAGTCTCCCACACGTGTCACTGCCCCCTCCTTTACCTCACCTTTTGTGAGCAAATCACCCCCTATTCCCCATGTAGTGCACTGCTTTTGACCAGAAATGGGGTGTTATTTTAGACACGTTCTTTGTTCAGGAGAGTCTGCCTTCCGCCTACCCTTGTACAATTCACAAGAAACCTCAATTAAACTTAGAAGCTCGTCTCTAATGCAACTCTCTTACCTTTTGTTTTTGCCCCCCCATCTACACCCTCTCCATGCCTGTTTCTCATCCCTCTCTCTCATTCTTCCCTCGTTTCTCCCTACTCTCACTTTCTCCCTACTCTCACTTTCTCCCTACTCTCACTTTCTCCCTACTCTCACTTTCTTTCTACTCTCACTCTCACTATATTCTCTACCTTACCATCTTTCTTCATGTATGCCTTTTTCTCTCTCAACCCTATCTGACTTTCTTTTCTCTCTTCCGCCTCTTCGTCTCCCCGTCCCTCCCTCTCCTCCATTGCATCCCCCATCCTCCCCTGGGGAGCAGGCTGCGGGCCATGAAGGATACAGACGGCCAGCTCCAGCAGGTCCAGCCCAGCCTGACCAGAGAGGCCTTCCTGAAGATGATGCTGCCCGACAGTCCCCCCGAGGATGGGGGTCGTGGCAAGGTGAGTCCCTGCTCCCTCGAGTTTTTCTCCACACTACTTGGTTCACTATCACTCCAACTCTCTGGTTCATTCGTATACTCTCTGGGCTGTGTTCAGTGAACGGATATGTTTGGAACGCTGCCGATAGACATGTAATACATAGAGCTGACATGATTCTCTAGTGTAGTGCTCCCCGTTTCTCCCCACTCTGACAATGAGTGTCTTGCTTTAATTTCCTTCCCTCCTTCAGTCGGCTCCTTCCTCCGCTTGACATAATCCATTCGGATTGCTTGTGATATTAAAAATCAAGGCTGGCACCTTTTTCAAATGAACTGAAATTAAAACCAAGGGTGGTTATAAGGCGCCAGACTCACGCTAACCTTTTCCTAGCACAGATTCCCCCCGCTTATCGAAAGGTTAATTTAGACGTCTCCCCCGTTCAATGCCACCGGCCATGGCGACTAGTGTCGGGAGAAAAAGCCCACCACTTGATGCAAAGGCTCTTGGGTAATTAGAAGAAGAAGAAGAAAATGTGGCCAGGAAACAAGGGTGGAATGGGAAGGGGTTGACACAAATGGATTTGATCTGGGAGCTAGCAAGCTGCTCTTCAGACCTCTTTGTTCACTGATTGAAAAATATATCACAGGAATGAAAGAAAATGGCTGCCAGCAACATAATAGTCTATAGTCTTGACATATCCTCCTGTAATAAATGGAAGATTTTGTCTATCATTATCTGAAGCCCAACTACTATACACAGGGAAGCTATTGTCAGATAATTGAGGGGAAATTATTGGCTCTCATTTATGGCACTGTGGTACACCGAAGTTACTGTTTTGCCAATTTTATGGAAGATTCAAGCTGTTTTTTTCCTAGTTTAGCACATACCAGTTGGCGCTTTAATCACTCCTTCCGTTGTGCAGCCCTCCGAGATGTAAAATGTCTCCAAATTTTACATCACCCTTTTTCCTCCCTCATTTTCTCTGTCTCTTCCCACAGAGTCTGACTGGTCCTGGCGGCCTGCCCATGTCCCCGAGGAGGTCCCTGTACCGGACCCTGTCGGACGAGAGCCTGTGCAGCAGCCACAGGAAAACCCTGTCCCTGGTCAGCTCCCGGAGCTCTCTACTGGACCAGGCCCTGCCCAACGATATCCTGTTCAGCACCGCCGCTGGGCCCTACCACAGCACCCTGCCACCACGCATGAACCTCGGCCACAGCCATGGGGCGCCGCTACACAAGAGTGAGTGAGACTACGCCACCTAGCTGGCTAGCTAGCTAGGTCTTGTCGGTTGTGAGCATAGAATTCAATACAACAGATAGGTACTAGATATTTGAATGTATCTCTATGGTTGAGAGGGAATAGGGTTGGTCAACCTTTGTCCTGGAGAACTACAGGATGTATACACTTTTGTTCCAGTCCTGCTCTAACCCACCAGATTCAACTAATACCATTTTTCAAATCAAATCAATCAAATCAAATTTTATTTGTCACATACACATGGTTAGCAGATGTTAATGCGAGTGTAGCGAAATGCTTGTGCTTCTAGTTCCAACAATGCAGTAATAACCAACAAGTAATCTAACTAACAATTCCTAAACTACTGTCTTATACACAGTGTAAGGGGATAAAGAATATGTACATAAGGATATATGAATGAGTGATGGTACAGAGCAGCATAGGCAAGATACAGTAGATGGTATCGAGTACAGTATATACATATGAGATGAGTATGTAAACAAAGTGGCATAGTTAAAGTGGCTAGTGATACATGTATTACATAAGGATGCAGTCGATGATATAGAGTACAGTATATACGTATGCATATGAGATGAATAATGTAGGGTAAGTAACATTATATAAGGTAGCATTGTTTAAAGTGGCTAGTGATATATTTACATCATTTCCCATCAATTCCCATTATTAAAGTGGCTGGAGTTGAGTCAGTGTCAGTGTGTTGGCAGCAGCCACTCAATGTTAGTGGTGGCTGTTTAACAGTCTGATGGCCTTGAGATAGAAGCTGTTTTTCAGTCTCTCGGTCCCAGCTTTGATGCACCTGTACTGACCTCGCCTTCTGGATGATAGCGGGGTGAACAGGCAGTGGCTCGGGTGGTTGATGTCCTTGATGATCTTTATGGCCTTCCTGTAACATCGGGTGGTGTAGGTGTCCTGGAGGGCAGGTAGATTGCCCCCGGTGATGCGTTGTGCAGACCTCACTACCCTCTGGAGAGCCTTACGGTTGAGGTCGGAGCAGTTGCCGTACCAGGCGGTGATGCAGCCTGCCAGGATGCTCTCGATTGTGCATCTGTAGAAGTTTGTGAGTGCTTTTGGTAACAAGCCAAATTTTTTTCAGCCTCCTGAGGTTGAAGAGGCGCTGCTGCGCCTTCTTCACGATGCTGTCTGTGTGAGTGGACCAATTCAGTTTGTCTGTGATGTGTATGCCGAGGAACTTAAAACTTGCTACTCTCTCCACGACTGTTCCATCGATGTGGATAGGGGGGTGTTCCCTCTGCTGTTTCCTGAAGTCCACAATCATCTCCTTAGTTTTGTTGACGTTGAGTGTGAGGTTATTTTCCTGACACCACACTCCGAGGGCCCTCACCTCCTCCCTGTAGGCCGTCTCGTCGTTGTTGGTAATCAAGCCTACCACTGTTGTGTCGTCCGCAAACTTGATGATTGAGTTGGAGGCGTGCGTGGCCACGCAGTCGTGGGTGAACAGGGAGTACAGGAGAGGGCTCAGAACGCACCCTTGTGGGGCCCCAGTGTTGAGGATCAGCGGGGAGGAGATGTTGTTACCTACCCTCACCACCTGGGGCGGCCCGTCAGGAAGTCCAGTACCCAGTTGCACAGGGCGGGGTCGAGACCCAGGGTCTCGAGCTTGATGACGAGCTTGGAGGGTACTATGGTGTTGAATGCCGAGCTGTAGTCGATGAACAGCATTCTCACATAGGTATTCCTCTTGTCCAGATGGGTTAGGGCAGTGTGCAATGTGGTTGAGATTGCATCGTCTGTGGACCTATTTGAGCGGTAAGCAAATTGGAGTGGGTCTAGGGTGTCAGGTAGGGTGGAGGTGATATGGTCCTTGACTAGTCTCTCAAAGCACTTCATGATGACGGAAGTGAGTGTGGGCGATAGTCGTTTAGCTCAGTTACCTTAGCTTTCTTGGGAACAGGAACAATGGTGGCCCTCTTGAAGCATGTGGGAACAGCAGACTGGTATAGGGATTGATTGAATATGTCCGTAAACACACCAGCCAGCTGGTCTGCGCATGCTCTGAGGGCGCGGCTGGGGATGCCGTCTGGGCCTGCAGCCTTGCGAGGGTTAACACGTTTAAATGTTTTACTCACCTCAGCTGCAGTGAAGGAGAGACCGCATTTTTCCGTTGCAGGCAGTGTCAGTGGCACTGTCTTGTCCTCAAAGCGGGCAAAAAAGTTATTTAGTCTGCCTGGGAGCAAGACATCCTGGTCCGTGACTGGGCTGGATTTCTTCCTGTAGTCCGTGATTGACTGTAGACCCTGCCACATGCCTCTTGTGTCTGAGCCGTTGAATTGGGATTCTACTTTGTCTCTGTACTGACGCTTAGCTTGTTTGATAGCCTTACGGAGGGAATAGCTGCATTGTTTGTATTCAGTCATGTTACCAGACACCTTGCCCTGATTGAAAGCAGTGGTTCGCGCTTTCAGTTTCACGCGAATGCTGCCATCAATCCAAGATTTCTGGTTAGGGAATGTTTTAATCGTTGCTATGGGAACGACATCTTCAACGCACGTTCTAATGAACTCGCACACCGAATCAGCGTATTCGTCAATGTTGTTATCTGACGCAATACGAAACATGTCCCAGTCCACGTGATGGAAGCAGTCTTGGAGTGTGGAGTCAGCTTGGTCGGACCAGCATTGGACAGACCTCAGCGTGGGAGCTTCTTTTTTAGCTTTTGTCTGTAGGCAGGTATCAGCAAAATGGAGTCGTGGTCAGCTTTTCCGAAAGGGGGGCGGGGCAGGGCCTTATATGCGTCGCGGAAGTTAGAGTAACAGTGATCCAAGGTTTTTCCGCCCCTGGTTGCGCAATCGATATGCTGATAAATTTTAGGGAGTCTTGTTTTCAGATTAGCCTTGTTAAAATCCCCAACAACAATGAATGCAGCCTCCGGATAAATGGTTTCCAGTTTGCAAAGAGTTAAATAAAGTTCGTTCAGAGCCATCGATGTGTCTGCTTGGGGGGGATATATACGGCTGTGATTATAATCGAAGAGAATTCTCTTGATAGATAATGCGGTCTACATTTGATTGTGAGGAATTCTAAATCAGGTGAACAGAAGGATTTGAGTTCCTGTATGTTTCTTTCATCGCACCATGCCTCGTTAGCCATAAGGCTAACGTCGAATTTTCAAATTTTTACCTTAGAATTAGTGTTAAAGTACCAACGTCTGCTTTACACTTATTATATATTAGTGAAACCTTGGAGTACATTTCATTGATTCGGACATTCAATTAGGAATGGAAACACATGTTACGAAATCATTCATGTATCTGCCAAAGATGGAAGTCCCCTGAGGTGTAGTAACATGGCAAATGGTGCTGAGTGGAAAGCTGCATTCACCTACGCCTGAAACGTACTTAAAGGCCCACTGTGATATGTACAGCCAGTTTTATATTTCTCCAGCCCCATTCCTCAGCTTTATAGTGAAAAAAGTGGCGGGGCAGCCATTTTGATTTTCAAATTAAGGACTGGGCCATAGAAATAAAAAATATCTAACTGTGAGCTCATTGTGGTCAATTAAATGCAAACGCCCTTGCCAGTCTGAAGCTGAACTTTACGAGACCTATCATAAAAGCTACAGCGTATGCCACTTTCAATTTCCCATCTGTCTTGTATTAGGTGAGAATTCATAGGTGTTAAATTGATGCAAACCGATTTTAAAAAGCTTAGTCTTTTTTTAAACACAGTAAGATATTGGATATTTTCCACTGGGAAAAACATCCCAGTGTGTGCTCATTGAGTAGGCACGATATTAACCCTTTCACTGTCGGGCCTCCCTGCGTTCTTTGTTGAAGCATTCTAACCACTGGTTGTATTTCACAATGAGAAAAAGGGGCTGCTAATCCAGTCCTTATGAAAGGAATACCCCTCCCCCACATTTGAGGGTGGAGGTGAGTATGAATATGTGGTTGCTGTGTCTTATTTAACTCTGTGGGGGGGGGGGGCTCAGAAACCAAAATTAAGGATTGTGAATCTCCAGCTGTGTGCGAGATTAAGTTACCTGTGTGTGCGTATGTGTGTGTTTTATGCACACATTTGTGTGCCTAGTTTTGTGTGAATCTACGCCAAAGCTGACCCCTGTGGGCATCCCATAGATGCAGGTTAATTGTCTGTCTGGCGGGGGGAAGCTCCCCCTTCGTCTCCGTCCTCTAATCAGCTTTCAACAGCAGACTGTGACATTGGTTGGTTTTTTTTAAGTAACCGTGTTCTTGGCAGTTTTCCAAGCAGGATTGCAAAACAAAACAATTTTTTTCACATTTTGGGAGGGGGGGCAGACTCGCAAATTGAACAGGGTGGATTGTATTTGCTTAAGGGGAGTTGCAGATGCCTGAAAAATGTCTGTTAATGTCTGTTAAGGTGTGAGATGTTTGTGTTACGCTTTGGTGGAAAGTGCCCATATTTCATTCGTTTCGAGTATCATCTCATTTAAACTGTATATTTGAAATGTATGTTTTTACTGGAACATAAAACCCCAAAAGGACTTTGTTAATCTGCAAGCAGGAGCAGGTGTTCCAAGTGGAGAATGGATGAGCACTGATGTCTCATTATCGGTAGACAGGATAGGGGGAGGGTTGGAGGAGAGGGGGAGGGTTGGAGGAGAGGGGGAGGGTTGGAGGAGAGGGGGAGGGGGCGGGAGGAGAGGGAGAGGGCGGGGGAGAGGAGGGAGGGAGGGAGGGGGAAAGAAAGGAGGGAGGGAGCACCAACTGTTCCCTTCACCCAAATCGGTGAGGCTGTTGCTCACTTATCTAAACCCGAATTGTCTCATCTCTACAGATGAGCTGTGGTTCTCTGACAGCTCCCTGGCCGACCGCTGCAAAATGGCCGATGGCAGTCTGATGCCCCTCCCGGAAGCAGTGTCTGGCCTGGACTGGTCCCATCTTGTTGATGCCGCAAGGGCTTTTGAAGGTAATATAACGTCTAGATTCATCATACTCCCGCATGGCATTAAACAAAACTGTGTACTTATTCACTGTTTGACCTTTTGATGCTCCCAAAAGCTTACCCAGCTAACAATTAACATTGCCTAGAACAGTATAGAATGTTTTTGTCAGGTACCCATTTGGTTGTCATGTAAAGGGGAGTCTTCACATTTTATTGGACCATTTTCATTCAAGCAAGATCCGTTTTGAACAATGTTGAAAGGAAAACGTTATCTGTGTTGTAACTCAACATTCAAAGAACATCCCTATGGACAGACTTTCTTAAAGCTCTTAAAACCTGGACCAACAAAGGCTATGGGGATGTTATCTCCAGACCTACCAGAAACGATGTTCCCTAACCTACCAGAAATGCTCTGGGAACACAAAAATGTTAGCTAGGTGTAAGTGGTACCTGATTAACATTTGCTGCTACCAAGGTGTCGTGCTGTCAAACCCTTTGTCCCCAGTTCTCATCAGGCTTTCAGCGCGTTAACTGTTACCCTTTTGTTCACTCAATAGGACAATTCCTGACCTTTATTCAGTGTCTAAATTGTATTCAATGTTTTTTTTCCCACTCTGGTCAATTTAGGTATCTAATTTGGCGTGAAATTCAATGTGTGAAAAGACCATTACGACATATATATTTTCTTGTAATGTTCAGATGTGATTTCGTTGTCCGTCGTCCAATTAAAGCGACTGGACATTCATTCATTCAAATTGATCCCCAATATCATCTTGACCCAGTCAAAATCTTCAGTCTCTCCCATTGTCTGTGTCTCCCTTGTACTCAGTCTGTCTACGGCGAGGTGCTAATTAGCAGGAAGTGGAAGGAGAGCGAGAGTATTTGGGGACTTGAGAAACTAAGCATTATCACAATGGAGCGCACAGCAAGGAATCATTTTGCCAAATTACTCTAACCCACTTTGCGCCGTAATTGCACCCCTTTCTTGCACACTTTCTCTGGCAATTATAGCTTCGCTACCTCAGTCAACTGTGTTCAGGGGAAGCTGGGAGTGTTTTTCTGGTAACCTGGAATGACTTGTTTTTAAATGTAGCCTTTATTTAACTAGGCAAGTCCGTTAAGAACAAATTCTTATTTACAATGACGGCCTAAGAACAGTGGGTTAACTGCCATTTTCAGGGGGAGAACAACATATTTTTTACCTTGTCAGCTAGCAACCTTTTGGTTACTGGCCCAATGCTCTAACCACTAGGCTACCTGCCGCCCACTAGACTACCTGAGCTACAGAGTGATGTACTCACGATTTTGTATTTATTATAATTATTTTAAAAATTCTTCCTTCATGACCAACTGATGTTTATAGACTGGATAGGTTGGAACCGCAACGAGGGGTCAGGCCGGGGACTCCATTGACTAGCATTGGGCTGCATAGCAGCCTTCGATTTGCATAGAAGTCAACAACAGAGAAAAGAGGGGGAACTAATTTGCTTGGAGAGTTGTGGGAGTGCTGACCCTGGCATTATTCGCCCGGGCTTGTTGTGTCATTTAGTTGGCTTGTTTAGTTTCGTGGTGCTCGCTGTGTGTTCTCAAGGCAGTGTTGCTAAGCACGCAGAAACTCTAGCATGCTAGCCATCATTAGCATGCCAGGGGCAAAGGGCGTGTTGAACATTAGTTGCAACTAGCGAGCATTATTTCTGTTTCCGTAGACCCACGCATACTAGAACAGGACAAATGGTGCACATTCACAGTCAAGAGTGCAGTGAAACAGCCACGAAATAGACATTCCTTTCTCCTTACGTGTCTCATTCTTCAGTTGTGATTCATATTTATCGAT
Source organism: Oncorhynchus masou masou (assembly GCF_036934945.1). Classification (NCBI taxonomy): domain Eukaryota; kingdom Metazoa; phylum Chordata; class Actinopteri; order Salmoniformes; family Salmonidae; genus Oncorhynchus; species Oncorhynchus masou. The sequence continues at coordinate 31,545,330 of NC_088216.1, read as the reverse complement.
GATAACTTAACCTCAAGATTTATCTTAGACTGTTTGTTTTCCATGTTGAACATTACAGAAAGAATGTCATGGGATGTTTTTCTTGTTTCCAACTCAATATAGGCTAGTCTTTTTACTGAAGGAAAATGAAAACCTGACTGTTATAGATCTCTCTTCTTTACTTTCTCCCTTGCCCTCCTTTGTATTCTTTGTTTCCCACTATGGTAATCACTTCACCTGTGACTTACTTCAATCAGCATTAAGCCAATGTTGAGACTGTCAATTAAAACCGAGAGTGATTTGTTAAAAGGGAGAAAGAGGGATGTGTAATTATGGGTGAGATTTTCACAGCTTCAGTCTCTCGCTTGTCTCTCAGAAGCAACTTCAGTGAGACACTTATCTTTAGTGAGAACCACTTTCATCTCTTCCCTCTCTCGCTCTTACCTCTCACTCGCACTTCCCTTTTTCTCTCTCCCCTCTTCTCACTCCTTAGCGGGAACAATCTTAGAGAGAACAGCTCCCATCCCTTTCCCCTTCTCCCTCCTTTCTGTCCTCAAATACCACGTACCACATCAGCGTCACCTCTCAACACCGTCCAGCTATTGAGAAGACAGATGCAAGTGGGGGATGGTTGGTGCTGCCCTTTTGCTAGAAACTTAACCTCAATTTCCTCACTAAGATCCCCGGCTTTCTAAATTGATATGTGAGGCCGACTCAGACATCTGCGAGGCTATTCTGACTTCACACAAGCTTAGTCTGTTTTTTCTTCTTGTTTTCTTCCTTATCCAGAATTGTCCTATGCTCTTTATCTGGAAGGTAACAATAGTGTGCAGTGCCGGGTTGGTTACTAAGAAAGGGTAATGGCTTCCAGAGTTTCTCAACTCGGACTGCAATTTGTTCTAGTTGTTGACTAGTTGTTGAGTTGTTGACTAGTTGAATCAATTGTGTTAGTGTTGCACTAGAACACAAATGTGCAGTCATGTGGGCCTTTACAGCTGGAGTTGAGAATCACCGGCTTACAGTGCCTTCGGAAAGTATTCAGACCCCTTGACTTTTTCCACATTTCGTTAGGTTACAGCCTTATTCTAAAATTGATTACATAGTTTTTTCCTCATGAATCTACACACAATACCCCATAATGACAAAGAAAAAACCTTTTCTTTGTTGAAATTTTTGCATATTTATACAAAAATAAATAACTGAAATAGGACGTTTACATAAGTATTCAGTCCCTTTGCCCCAGTCTAAGGTCCTGAGCGCTCTGGAGCAAGTTTTCTTCAAGCATCTCTGTACTTTGCTCCGTTCATCTTTGCCTCGATCCTGACTAACTCCCAGGCCCTGAAGCTGAAAAACATTGCCACAGCATGATGCAGCCACCACCATGCTTCAACGTAGGGATGGTGCCAGGTTTCCTCCAGATATGATGTTAGGCATTCAGGCCAAAGAGTTCAATGGTTTCATCTGACCAGAGAATCTGAGAGTCCTTTAGGTGCCTTTTGGCAAACTCAAAGCTGGCTGTCATGTGCCTTTTACTGAGGAGTGGATTCTGTCTGGCCACTCTACCGTAAAGGCCTGGTTGGTGGAGTGCTGCCGAGATGGTTGTCCTTCTGGAAGGTTCTCCAATCTCCACAAAGGAACTCTGGATCTCTGTCAGAGTGACCATCGGGTTCTTGGTCACATCCCTGACCCAGGCTCTTCTCCCCAGATTGCTCAGTTTGGCCGGGTGGCCAGCTCTAGGAATAGTCTTGGTGGTTCCAAACGTCTTCCATTTTAAGAATGATGGAGGCCAGTGTGTTCTTGGGGACCTTCAATGCTGCAGAAATGTTTTGGTACCCTTCCCCAGATCTGTGCCTCGGCACAATTCTGTCTCGGAGCTCTACGGACAATTATTTTGACCTGATGGCTTGGTTTTTGCATGCACTATCAACTGTGGGACCTTTATATAGAAAGGTGTGTGCCTTTCCAAATCATGTCCAATTAATTGAATTTACCACTCCAATATAGCCTAGTGGTTAGAGCTTTGGGCCAGTAACCGAAAGGTTGCAGGATCGAATCCACGAGCTGACAAGGTAAAAATCAGTTCTGCCACTGAGCAAGGCAGTTAACCCACTGTTCTCTGGGCGCCGAAGATATGGATGTTGATTAAAGCAGCCCCCCCCCCCGCACCTCTCTGATTCAGAGGGGTTCGGTTAAATGCAGAAGACACACTTCAGTTGAACGCAGTCAGTTGTACAACTGACTAGGTATCCCCCTTTCCCAATCAAGTTGTAGAAACATCTCAAGGGTGATCAATGGAAACAGGGTGCACCTGAGCTATGAGACTCGAAATTGAGCAAAGAGTCTAAATAGTTATGCAAATCATTGTTTATACATTTGTAAAAACCTGTTTTCGCTTCGTTGTTATAGTGTAGATTGCTGAGGATTTTTCAAATCCATTTTAGAATAAGGCTGTAACGTAACAAAATGTGGGAAAAGTCAAGGGGTCTGAATACATTCCGAAGGCACTGTATATTATACTGTGAGTGGGGCCTTAACTGTGCGAAATCCAGTTTGCTCTCATATTTAACCCGCCGCCTGCATGTGCGACCCTCCTCACCCACCGAGAGCGTGGATCCAACTGTTATATACAGTGCCGTGAAAATGTATTTGCCCCCTTTCTGATTTCCCTATTTATGCATATCGTTGAAACTGAATGCTATCACATCTTGAACCTTTATTTAATATTTGTTTGTTTTTTTGAAGATCTGATAACATTCAGCATGACAAAATATGCAAAAGTAGCGAAAATTAGAAAGGGGGAAAATAGTTTCGCACAGCATTGTCATGCCATAATTATTGCTTTTAAAAAAGACACTGGCAAAGGTTTAGGGATGGTGGAGCTAACCATAGCACCTCGACAGGATCCATTCTGCTCTCCATCGCTCCTTATTAATCATGCTCTCCACCTCCATGGTTGCAAAAATGGACTGCTTAAAAGGGCTGTACCAGAATGTGCCTTTCCTTTAAACATTGCTTTTGGAGCATTTAAGCACTACTGTAGCTTATTTGCACTGAAAGTGGACTAAACACCATGTGGGTAGCTGAACTGTATCTGAGAGATGTGCTGTCTCCTCTCGTGTTTTCAGGTCTGGAGCTCGACAAGGATGCCAGTCGTCTGTGTGATAAAGACAGTCAGAAAGACTCACTAGGTGACATGACATTTTGCTCAACACAGCTCTCTACTCTTTAAAAAAAAATATATATATAAATGTTTTCCTCTCTACTGGAATTACTTGACTTTTACTACTAGTCTAGTTAGTTACTGTCATTAGAGCTTCTTTCACCTTTACTGCCTTTGGTGCTTTTGCTATTACCTCTATAACTCCTACACTTTTATTTAGTATGAAGCCAAATTCAATTAGGGTTTCTACTAGCATTTCTGTACTACCAGAGCTACTACTACAGCTAATGCTTCTGTCACACTACAGCAGCTACCACTACCATTGTACTTCTACCACCACCGCCTTCTACTACTAGCTGCCTAGTTCCTCTGCCTAGTGTTACCTCAACCACTTCTTCTATTGTGATGTTTTCTCCTGCTTACTTTTGTTCCAGCCAAGCATTAAAACGCCTGACTAAACTGCTCTCCTCTTCTAATATGACATTTCTATGCAGTTATGGACATTCTTAAAGTCGATATGTGTGTCATGGTATTTAAAGATGCACAATGCAGAAACCGCTCCGCCATTTCCTGGTTGCTAAAATTCTAATAGTTTGCCTAATTTCAGTTTGTGACAAAACAAGCAAGTGTAGTGTAGAGAATCATTGTACCATCTTTCATGAGCTGAAATAAAAGATCCCAGAAATGCTCCATATGCACAAAAGTTTTCTCTCAAAATTTGTGCTAAAATTTGTTTATATCCCTGTTAGTGAGCATTTCTCCTTTGCCAAGATAATCCATCTGCCTGATAGGTGTGACATATCAAGAAACTGATTATACAGCATGAATATTACACAAGTGCACCTTGTGCTGGGGTCAATAAAATTCCACTCTAAAATGACACAAGTTTTGAGGGAGCATGCAATTGGCATGCAGACTTCAGGAATGTACACGAGAGCTGTTGCCAGAGAATAGAATGTTCATTTCTGTACCATATGCCGCATCCAATGTCGTTTTAGAGAATTTGGCAGTACGTCCAACCAGCCTCACAACCGCAGACAATTTGTATGGCGTCGTGTGGGCGAGCGGTTTACTGATATCAACGTTGTGAACAGAGTGCCCAATGGTGGCAGTGGGGCTATGGTATGGGCAGGCATAAGCTATGGACAACCAACACAATTGCATTTTATCAATGGCAATTTGAATACACAGAGATACCGTGACAAGATCCTGAGGCCCATTGTATTGCCATTCATCCGCCACCATCACCTCATGTTTCACCATGATAATGCACAGTCCCATGTCGCAAGGATCTGTACACAATTTCTGGATGCTGAAGATGTCCCAGTTCTTTCATGGCTTGCATACTCACCAGACATGTTTGGGATGCTCTGGATCGCATGTTCTAGTTCCCGACAATATCCAGCAACTTCGCACAGCTATTGAAGAAGAAGAAGAGTGGGACAACATTCCACAGGCCACAATCAACAGCCTGATCAACTCTATGTGAAGGAAACTTCACGAGGCAAATGTTGGTCACACCAGATACTGACTGGTTTTCTGATCCACGCCCCCGCCTTGACCAACAGATGCATATCTCTATTCCCAATGATGTGAAATCCATAGATTAGGACCTAATGATTTTTTTTCAATTGATTAATTTCCTGGGGTGGCAGGGTAGCCTTGTGGTTAGAGCTTTGGACTAGTAACTGGAAGGTTGCAAGTTCAAACCCCCGAGCTGACAAGGTACAAATCTGTCGTTCTGCCCCTGAACAGGCAGTTAACCCACTGTTCCTAGGCCATCATTGAAAATAAGAATTTGTTCTTTAACTGACTTGCCTAGTTAAATAAAGGTAAAATAAAATAAATAAATATGAAATGTAACTCAGTAAAGTCTTTTGAAATTGTTGCATGTTGTGTTTTATATTTTTGCTCCGTGTATTTTCAGCTGTTTGAAGCTGAAGTACAAAAACAAAGTAAAAGTCGCAAAAAAACAAAACTCAAGAATGGGACGCATAGAAATAGAGCACATAGAACAGATCTACCGACCAAAAGTTACATATTGCAGCTTTAATAGTATTGTTTGTGTGTGTTTCTTTAGCATCGGACCAGGGTTCACTCTGCTCCATGTTGGATGTGGAGCAGGCCCAGCAGGCCATGGAGCTGTCCCATGAGCTGAGTCGGAGGGTGGCTGCGTCGGAGGCTGCCGCTCTGAAGGCAAGGTAGGTGTACTGCGCCTTTGGGTGGGGCAGACAGTTAAAGGAGCTTGACTTAGCAGAGAAGGGAATTTAGTTATTTGAGGTCTTACATATACGTATGTTTAACACTACTTACTGACTGAATGCACTGACAATAGCATGAATGGTGAAATTTTGTTCATTGTCCTCTAAAGCTGTGTGTGTGTGTGTGTGTGTGTGTGTGTGTGTGTGCTTCTTTTCACTCCGAGGTTGGTGTAATATGGGGAAATTGTGAACATTATGATAATGCCCTTATAGTGTAAGAGCTTTTTGAAAAGTCTGCCTAAAATTTCAGCCTGTTTTGGTGGGATGGAGTTTTGGTAATTTAGTTAATAGACCAATAAAAAAGGGTTCCAAACCTCTGTCCTCTCATAGACAGTCCTAGCAGTCTTTGCTTCAAAAATTGCTCTTTGCTAAGAAGCTATTTTTGTTTATTTTTGACCATTTTAATTGACAACAATCACAGTAAGGTGCTTACTTGTTAGTAAGGTGCTTACTTGTTAACCCAAAATTATTTGAAATTGAGATTTTTTTTTTTAAATGGCTTCATTGGACCTTTTAAGATGAACTAATAACTACACCAATTTTCATAAATTACCTTCACTCTGATTTTGATTGTGGACCCGCAACACTGTTCAGTTAAATATGTTTGAAGTCTGTGACCTGGTCACACCTGTAGTTTGCTAGTAAACAATGCCGGTGTTTGTCAGTTGTTAAGCTTCGCTTCATAGAGTGGTCTGCTTTTGATGATGTATAAAAGCATGTATCATCGAAGACCGACATGACGAAGAGGTCAATTTCTAGAAGACTGCTCTTTAGACTTGCAAAACTTAAAGAAGCCGGTCTCTCTATCTCTATACAGGGATGGCTCTCCTGCTCTGCTCACGGGCAAAGTCCTCCAACTGGAAGAGATCCTCAGACAGCTTCAGTTCGACCTCAGAAAGGTAAAGTAAGCTCCCCGAAGCACATCATGTCCAGTGAACCACTTAGCATATGTAACAATAATAACATGGTCATTTTAGCAGATTAATTTTATCCAAAGTAATGTGCAGCTAACACATGAATCAGCATACTACTATGGTGTACTAGAATGGTCTATACAATTTATCTGTTCTAAAATGTACACTTCTCTGTTGGTGTATTTTGTAAATCATACAACCCCGGCAGGCAAAACTGGTTGTCATGGTCAGGTTGTATATTGATTGTAAAAGGACGTTTTATCTGTATTTTCAGCAACCAGAAAAATCTGTCTTTATCGGACCTGATAAACGACCAGAATAGGATTGCTTTCCCATGATGTGTTGACGTCGTCATATAATATACATCTTTACCTGGTTGTAACAGAGAACAGTTGGTTGTAATCTGGTTATAGGTTTTCTCATTCAGAAAACCAGGGTACAACCAGACAATTATGTCATAATGAAGATAAATGTTGTCCTCTGTGCCAGATGGTGATCATATGTGAAAGCCAATGCCGTCATGCCAGGTTGCGTAATAACCTGTGTGTGTGTGTTCCCTCACCACAGGAGCAAGAGGACAAGGCCATGTTGCAGGAGCAGGTCCAGCACTTGCGTCAGGACAACATGCGTCTGCACGAGGAGAGCCAAACGGCAGCCGCTCAGCTCAGGAGGTTCAGTGAATGGTTCTTACACTCGGTCGACAACAAGAAGCCCTGAGAAAAAAGGAAGACAAAAAACACTGACACATACACACACTGACACACTGCAACATGGCCGTTAACTCCACATTACCTGAGCCAGTGGCATGTCAAGAGGGACGATGTCTGCAGTGATTCAAAGTGAATAGCCATCGCATGAGAACGAGAAGTTGCGAGTTAGCGTGCTAATGCTAGTAGCGTTGTTTTAAAATCAAAACAACAACATGAATTTGTGTAAATATACCAAGGGGCCAGGGGGAGGGTAAAGGGATACATTTATAGAAGGTTTAGATAAAGGGGAGGAAGGGAAGAATGTATCAGACCTCATGTTTTTGGCTATTTGCTTATAGGAAGGAACATGTGAATTTAAAACAAATGAATGTAACTTATGTGAAATCTATATTCTTTTGCCAAATAAGGCAAATGTAAAATGTATCAGCTCCCTCAGTAAACAACAATGAAAAGAAGTTCACCCAAATAAACTGACTCAACTTTACCTTGACTTTTAATGTATTATAAAACAACCGAAATAACTAAGGTGTTATAAGGTTCTTGTATAAAAAAAGCGAATCTTTAGTAAGTTTTGTAGAGTACTCCACTGTTTTCAAAAAAAAAATAGAAATTGTCCTAGCAATAAATATGGTGATAGTCACAAAACTGTTATTAATGGTTAGCACTGATTGTGGTGTTGTCGAGATTGCGGTTGTATTGGATTTCTTGGAAGTGTTTATTTTGCAGGAACAAAAATGTGCCTGACTTTAACCAGTGGTGTATGGATACTGTAGTCTTTTCTGTTGTTGTAGTACCTCGTCCTTTTCCAACCCCACGCCTTGTCAACTACTCTCACTAATGATGTCTACCATGATATTATTACCTTTTTATTTTTGCCACAGAGAAAAGTATTCTTATGCAGTTGACCCCGAACACTTGCAGGTACACAAGGTACCGCCAAGTGTATGAATTATGTATTTTCAATGCCAAAATGTGTTTGATGGTCTTTGTACAGTACTTCAGAGAAAGTGTCTTGTATTTAACACTCTTATTTAAATTTACCCTCCAAATTGTTTATTTTAATATTGAGTATTTTGTTCTTTTCTGCACTAAAAAAGATTAATGGCTCCTTATTGGCAATATCTGTATAGTTGGCAAGAGATAAGATATAAATACTATATACATATAAAGGGTTATTTCTGGGAAGTCCAACGTTTGGATGCTGCTAGAAGACAGCCTGTTGTTTTGTATGCCTGCCTTTCTTTGTAAGGTGTTTTGTTAACGATGGGACAAAAGGTTTGCTTTTTTAATAAATGTAGGATGTTGGAAAAACAAAATGGACTCAACAGTGTCATTTAATTCCAGCGATAACATTTGTGAGTATCAAGGTATTTTTTGTAAGGTTGAGTGCTGTTTTGCAGACAGAAAATGTCTTAAAGAGACAACCCATAGTATGTCCCTGATACATTTACATTACATTTACGTCATTTAGCAGAGTTAGTTGACATTCTTGACAAAATAATCAGTGCCATAGTGTTTGATAAGTGCCATGCAGTCATTTGTCGTATTGAATTATGGGTAACACTTGTACAGGGATCACATATTAGGCACAATTGGGAATCTGCATAATAGCAGATGTGCCTTTTTTATAGGTCAGGCCATTATTCAAAACGGCTCTCTAAAGGATCTAGCGAAAGGGATGCCTGGCTGGCTGGAAGCAGGTGTCCTCGAGTGTAGCACACTGTCATCATATCTTATTAGACCCAGATGGGCCACCAGTGTCCACAAGCATCACCCATATGAACCTTTTGAATAATTCATGGTTTGGAAGAAATATCATTATATTCCATTCGAAATAGAATTTACAGATCTGGATCCTGGAGCCATGTGGAACTAATAAAAAATAATATATATATATAAAAAAAAATATATATATATATATATACACTGCTCAAAAAAATAAAGGGAACACTAAAATAACACATCCTCGATCTGAATGAATGAAATATTCTTGTTAAGTACTTTTTTCTTTACATAGTTGAATGTGCTGACAACAAAATCACACAAAAATGATCAATGGAAATCAAATTTATCAACACATGGAGGTCTGGATTTGGAGTCACACTCAAAATTAAAGTGGAAAACCACACTACAGGCTGACCCAACTTTGATGTAATGTCCTTAAAACAAGTAAAAATTAGGCTCAATAGAGTGTGTGGCCTCCACGTGCCTGTATGACCTCCCTACAATGCCTGGGCATGCTCCTGATGAGGTGGCGGATGATCTCCTGAGGGATCTCCTCCCAGACCTGGACTAAAGCATCCGCCAACTCCTGGACAGTCTGTGGTGCAACGTGGCGTTGGTAGATGGAGCGAGACATGATGTCCCAGATGTGCTCAATTGGATTCAGGTCTGGGAATGGGTGGGCCAGTCCATAGCATCAATGCCTCTTGCAGGAACTGCTGACACACTCCAGCCACATGAGGTCTAGCATTGTCTTGCATTAGGAGGAACCCAGGGCCAACTGCACCAGCATATGGTCTCACAAGGGGTCTGAGGATCTCATCTCGGTACCTAATGGCAGTCAGGCTACCTCTGGCGAGCATATGGAGGGCTGTGCGGCCCCCAAAGAAATGCCACCCCACACCATGACTGACCTACTGCCAAACCGGTCCTGCTGGAGGATGTTGCAGGCAGCAGAACGTTCTCCACTGCGTCTCCAGACTGTCACATGCTCAGTGTGAACCTGCTTTCATCTGTGAAGAGCACAGGGCGCCAGTGGCGACTTTGCCAATCTTGGTGGTCAATGGCAAATGCCAAATGTCCTGCACTGTGTTGGGCTGTAAGCACAACCCCCACCTGTGGACGTCGGGCCCTCATATCACCCTCATGGAGTCTGTTTCTGACCGTTTGAGCAGACACATGCACATTTGTGGCCTGCTGGAGGTCATTTTGCAGGGCTCTGGCAGTGCTCCTCCTTGCACAAAGGCAGAGGTAGCGGTCCTGCTGCTGGGTTGTTGCCCTTCTACGGCCTCCTCCACGTCTCTTGATGTACTGGCCTGTCTCCTGGTAGCGCCTCCATGCTCTGGACACTACGCTGACAGACACAGCAAACCTTCTTGCCACAGCTCGCATTGATGTGCCATCCTGGATGAGTTGCACTACCTGAGCCACTTGTGTGGGTTGTAGACTCCGTCTCATGGTACCACTAGAGTGAAAGCACCGCCAGCATTCAAAAGTGACCAAAACATCAGCCAGGGAGCATAGGAATTGAGAAGTGGTCTGTGGTCCCCAACTGCAGAACCACTCCTTTATTGGGGGTGTCTTGCTAATTGCCTATAATTTCTACCTGTTGTCTATTCCATTTGCACAACAACATGTGAAATGTATTGTCAATCAGTCTTGCTTCCTAAGTGGACAGTTTGATTTCACAGAAGTGTGACTGACTTGGAGTGACATTGTGTTGTTTAAGTGTTCCCTTTATTTTTTTGAGCAGTGTATATATACACACACACACACACACTACTGTTCAAAAGTTTGGGGTCACTTAGAAATGTACTTGTTTTTGAAAGAAAAACACTTTTTGTCCATTATTAAAATAACATCTCATTGATCAGAAATACAGTGTAGACATTGTTAATGTTGTAAATTACTATTGTAGCTGGAAATGGCTGATTTTTAATGGAATCTCTACATAGGCGTACAAAGGCCCATTATCAGCAACCATCACTCCTGTGCACGTTAGCTAATCCAAGTTTATAATTTTAAAAGGCTAGTAGAAAACCATTTTGCAATTATGTTAGAACAGCTGAAAACTGTTGTTCCAATTAAAGAAGTAATAAAACTGTCCTTTCGACTAGTTGAGTATCTGGAGCATCAGCATTCATGTGTTTGATTACAGGGTCAAAATGGCCAGAAACAAAGTACTTTCTTCTGGAAATTTGTCTGGACATCTGCCGATTCCAGCTACAATAGTAATTTACAACAATAACAATGTCTACACTGTATTTCTGAACAATTTTATATTTTAATTAACAAAAAAAATGTTTTCTTTCAAAAACAAGGACATTTCTAAGTGGCCCTGAACTTTTGAATGGTTGTGTATATTTGCCCAGAAATGATGGTACTGTAAAGTATTTGGCTCAGAGGTATCTTTTACCGGAGTAGGCCTACTCGCTCTTATGGCAAGGTGGCACAAGTGAAATTTTGCTCCGAGTGCAAATATCTGTCAACCTTTCCTCTTGTACTGTAGAATTCACACAATATTAATCCCACAATAATTTTTTTTATTCCTTTTCGGTTCACAAATTGGAATGTTTTGTGTGTTGAGAAATGCGAGCATAGAATTTTCCTAAAACCCCACACAAACAAACTAGTAAACCAGTCTCTTATGAAAACCTCAAATACATTTTGAAAACAAGTCCAAGATTTGGTCGACACCAGTTTAACTCTCATGTCCAACTAAGAAGGCAACATACTCGCATTGTGTCCAACAGATGAGCCATTATGTATGGCAGATGGAGAACATTCCCATCCCTTAGGGACAATAGCCTGTGGTTTGCTGGGAAAGTCTGTACAGTTGTCAGCCCAGCCTGACTACAACAGTAGGCCTATGTCCCAGATGGCTCTCCTGCAGCCTTCAGCCACCCAATTTAGGTCCCATTACCTCACCTCTCTCCATATGGTTTGACCGCAGATGTAAAAAAGTGGAGGAACCGAGAGAGACGCACACCCACTCGCACATGCAATTGGGAGCAGGCATGCACGTCATTGAGGTCCAGGAGGAGTAGCAAGGTTAGGTTGGAGATGAAGAAGAGAGTTTAAAAAAAAAAATGAGGGCCCGAGAGAAACAGAAAGGAGAGGAGGAGAGACATTGAGGAGAAGAGAGATGTAACAGGAGAGGCATCCTGCAAGGAGGGGAAGACAAATGGGCCAAGGAAATAGTTCAAAGTTAGTTTTTTTAAGATGAATGGAAAAGAAAAGGGAGAAGTTGGATGGATGGAGTGCTGAATATTAAATGGAGTGCCATTGTCGCCCCCTTTACTCGAGCTCATGTTTCACCTTCCATTTCAAAACCCCAGCGTTCTCCTCACTGGAGCCGACCAGAGTATTTTCATTATTGATTAAGCACTTTGGTGGTTGCGTGGGAAACGTATGGAGCACCTGCCGCATGACGAAGTGCTGTTAGGATGAGAGCCCCGACCCGAGGAATCTGACACGAAATGAGGAGACACTACATCCCGTCCCTCCCAATGACTTAATGGAACAACACTTTACAAAGATGCTTGCAAGCACAAGGCACGCTAAATCCCGAACTGAAGCGTTCAACCGAAGGGACAAAGAAAGCTACACAATGTTGTGTAGTGCCGGAGTTTGTCATGGAGAGGGATCTATAACTCATAGATTGGATGACCTGGTTTCACACAAAAAAAAAATGCTGTGAGAGAGGGAAAAAAAGATCAATGCATTGGCGTTTTTCACTGTGTTCTACACACACAATGGAAAGCAGGGAGTGTAGAGAAAGATCAGAGACCTCTATGGCTCGGGGTGAAGCTGCAAATTGCACAAAGTTTTCAGCAGTGGTGCCCTGAAGGTTTGCGCTTTCTAGGCCAGAGTGTATTCTCAGCAGTGAGCCTTAGGTCAAAATGAGAACATTTTACAAAAATAATAATGGGAATGCAATGGTAATTTGGAGTATATTGTTGTATATGTGACCGACCATGTATAGAAGCTTCACCTAAGCATCATTCGGCCTCCATCGTCTTTTTTCTTCACTGCGTAGTCATTTCAAATAAGTTGGAACATTGTTTCTGCCCCAAACTAATCAAGGGCTTGATGATAAGATGAGTAGTTGGAACAGTTAAAATGGGGTCTTTCAAATAATAATCTTTCAAATGAAATATTTACGCATAAGCTGTAGAAGTTCAAATCTACAGTGCAACGTGTATGTTTATGGGAAGAAACCAAAGTGAGCTAGAGGTCACCATTCGTTTCACTTCAGTATGCCCCCTTTTCTTTTCATCAATTATATATGTAAATGAAGCAATCAATAAAGCGTTGTAATAAACAGTCAGTAAGCGTTAGATAGTAGCCGTAGTAGTAGTAGTGGTTGGTGAACAGTACAGTATGTATGTGTGTGGTGAGAGCATGCGTGTGGATGTATGGGTGTGCATGTTTTTAAGGATGATTTACATCCTTCAAAAAAAAACTCTTTCAGGAAAGTTCACAGGAAGGTCAGAGAAAATGAGTAAAAGATTTGCATTTTGTTTCAGATTTTTGGCCCTGGATCTCATAATTACAACATTATTTTTTTTTTTTTTAAAGTAGAATTTGTTTATTGGAACATATAGGCCTATAGCACTTTTAGTTACAGAAAGATACATACAGTTCAGCAGTCCATAAGCACAGACAAATGATATCAGGGATCTGGAAAGATTCTGTATGGAGGTCTAATATCCCTCCCAATGTGGTCTAATATCCCTCCAATGTGGTCTAATATCCCTCCCAATGTGGTCTAATATCCCTCCCAATGTGTTCTAATATCCCTCCCAATGTGTTCTAATATCCCTCCCAATGTGTTCTAATATCCCTCCCAATGTGGTCTAATATCCCTCCCAATGTGTTCTAATATCCCTCCCAATGTGTTCTAATATCCCTCCCAATGTGTTCTAATATCCCTCCCAATGTGTTCTCCAATCTCATAAAACATTTTAGAAAAAGCCTCAGTGTTATTATCCTTGCAAGGTGAGCATGCTGCAGTATTGATAATAGGGGATCCAATCATTTTGACCCAATCTTTTTGAAATTTGTTTTATTACTTGTTAAACAAAATCAATTTCTCCGAGCAATTGTATTAGTATATAATAATAGATTTTTTACATTTTTAGCTCAGTATTTGTATTATTTATTTTATACAGTCTTTTTTGCTCATCTTTATCAAGGGTGCCAATACTTCCGGACCCCACTGTCTTTCAGTACATTAAATGCAGACTCAGAAAGTGAACAGCATAGTAGGTCAATTTCCACAACAACTGAGAGCGTTGAAGCGCAAGGCTTTACTTCTCCGGCTGTTTGGAACAGCGTGAAGTGAACTCGTGCACATGCGCAGATGCTGTGTGAGAGCGTGGTCTTGCATCTCGCTCATCGCAATATCTGCGGTGCCGCTCGTGGCAGCGTCATTTCGCCGAGTCTACCTTTAAGTCAGCGTTTCGTAATAAAATACAATACAACTGTTATTGTAAAATGGAAATGTGTCTGCTGTATTATGTGTTTTTTCCCCCCCAACCCCTTCGGACATATGAACATACACTCACATGAGAGCCTGGAAGCAGCACATGGTCAGCACAGGGTCAGCACACGGTCAGCACACAGTCAGCTAAAGAGGAGCACCCCGGAGCAGTTTAGGGATTAAGTGCCTTGCTCAATGGCATAACAGCAGTGGGTGGCACCTTGCTCCCGCCAGATTGTTCCCCGTCAGCCCTGGAATTTGAACCGGCAACCCTTTGTTCACTGGCCTGCTTCTCCAGCCTTGAGGCTACTGCCTCAGAAAAACAAAACATATTTTGGTCCCTGTTTAAGGAAAATATTATTTATAAAGGCTTTATATAGCATTAATAAAGATCAATGCAGACATAAAGATAAAGATAAGCATTACCACAATGCTTCACAAGTCATCTTTAAGCCTATGCCATATTCTATAAATGGTGTATAAAGGGTACATAACCTTTCCCACAGTATGGTGAATTGGCAAATGTTCTAGAAGAAAAAGAAACGCACACCTATTTAGGCGAGGTGCTGGCTAGCGGAGTAGAAAACCGAGTAGAATTGGCAAATGTAATATTCTACAGCATTTATAGAGTATGACTTACACATATAGATGATTTGTGAAGCATTTATGTTCGCAACATTTAAGCCTGTATAAGTTGTACTCCGTTTAAAGTGGCACCCGTTTTTTTTCAATATAGTGTTTACAGTCACTAACAGGCTTATGTTATGAGCTATACGTGCATGTGATAATGACTTGAACAAAAGGATCAACTAGATCTGCTCTGAGTTGTACTTTGACTTTCCCACAGGATGTATCACCATAGAAACTCAGCATTCCTTTTATAATCGGCACTAGAACACATAAAAAGAATATGGCTTCTACTGTGGTATCGATGCATTGAAAACTGTCAGCGTCTCTCACAACCACAATACTGGTCCACACATGGCGACAATCCAATCGAGGGAGCCACAGGTCCAGATGTCAGTGTCTCTGTGTACACTACACCTCCCCTCTAATCTCCAAGAGATGCTGCAGGCACATATTTCTGTCTATTTTTCTGCATAGGTTATCGAAACATAGGTATTTACCTGTTCAATTGTTCTTTAAATGAATGATCCACATTGATTCTTTAACAATGTTTATGCCCTTAGGAGTTTAGTACAGTGGTATATTCTATCATAAACCAAGAATAACAGAAATTTTGGTATTTTCAAAAGTCTGGCAACCTTGCCAGCAAGCATGCCAGCTAAGATAGTTAGACAAGCTACTCTAACTTGATTGATAGCCTGAAATTGCTTGGTAGCTAGTTTTGAGGTTGGGAGATTGGGAACCTATCTAGCTGGCTAGTTAAAGCGAACTTCATAAAATTACTAGGCATTACAGAGAAACACCAGAACCGTTTTATTATTCATCAAAAAGGAATAAATAGGCTAACATAGCTAGATCAAATTCACTTACAAACATACCTCCTACCTTTGCTCTGTGGCGCACCTTGAAAGAAACCCTGACAGATATTTTCTGTATAAATAATTGTGATCAAGCGTGGGCTTAAAAATGAAGTTTAGTCATTCATTTAACATCTGAAAAATTAAGAAGCAGGACAAATCTGAGGGGGCACAAGCCCTTCCGCCCCCTATGGGCATGACACCTCTGGGTGTGCTGTAATTCCGCATCAGCCAGTGGGTTTTGTAATCGACACCATTTATGTGGGACGGAGAGTGGATGTCTTTGTCTCCTCTGGACTGGAGAAATAAAAGGCTTATAACAAAGTCCCGCCTGTTCCATCTGTTTTTCTCTTGCTGAAAACATCTGGACTCAAATTCACATAATACTTACGAAAAAAACGCAAGAAGCGTCTGGTCTCTGCTTTTCTCTAGTGTCTGTATCCAGAGTTATTCCTTAGTTTGCATTGTTATGGCAGACAATAAGGAGATTTCTTTTCCCACATTTTGTCAATGGCCAATACACAATATCCCTGTTCACCAGACGTGCTACCTTGTCCCGAACCTGATGTTTTCGGCCCTCTCTTTCTACCGCACCTGCGTCTCAAACTCTGAATGATCGGCTATGAAAAGCCAACTGATATTTACTCCTGAGGTGTTGACCTGTTGCATCCTCTACAACCACTGTGATTATTATTATTTGACCCTGCTGGTCATCTATGAACATTTGAACATCTTGGCCATGTTCTGTTATAATCTCCACCCGACACAGCCAGAAGAGGACTGGCCACCCCACATAGCCTGGTTCCTCTCTAGGTTTCTTCCTAGGTTCCTGCCTTTCTAGGGAGTTGTTCCTAACCACCGTGCTTCTACACCTGCATTGCTTACTGTTTGGGGTTTTAGGCTGGGTTTCTGGATAGCACTTTGTGACATCGGCTGATGTAAGAAGTACTTTAGAAATACATTTGATTGGTTAATTGATTGATGTCCAAGTGGAATTATGATTTTCAAATTTTTACAAATTCATTAAAAGTGAAAAGCTGAAATGTCTTCAGTCAATAAGTATTAAACCCATTTGTTTTTGCAAGCCTAAATAAATTCAGAGTTAACATTTGCTTAACAAGTCACATAATACGTTGCATGGACTCTGTGTGCAATAATAGTGTTTAACAGTATTTTTTAATGACTACCTCATCTCTGTACTCCACACATACAATTATTGTTAGGTCCCTCGGGCGTGCAGTGAATTTCAAACACAGATTCAACAACAAAGACCAGGGAGGTTTTCCAATGCCTCGCAAAGAAGGGTACCTATTGGTACATTGAATATCCCTTTGAGCATGGTGAAGTTATTAATTACACTTTGGATGGTATATCAAGTTAAAGTTAAATAAATGTTAAATAAAATAAAATAAATAAAACACTCCCAGTCACTACAAAGATACAGGCGTCCTTCCTATCTCGGTTGCCATAGAGGAAGGAAACCGCTTTCACCATGAGGCCATGAGTGACTTTAAAACAGTTAGAGTTTAATGGCTGTGATAGAAGAAAACTGAGGATGGGCCAATAACATTGCAGTTACTCCACAATACTAACCTAATTGACAGAGTGAAAAGAAGGAAGCCTGTAAAGAATAGTATTTTGGCAAAGTGTTATGTTTGGGGCTTATGCAATACAACACATTACCAGGTACCACTTTCCATAATTTCAAGCATACTGGCGGCAGCATCATGTTATGGATATGTGTAACGGCTTTCATGCGGTGAAGGAGAGTCGGACCAAAATGCAGCGTGTAGATTGCGATCCATGTTTAATGAACAAACGTAAACACGAATCGAATACAAATACTACAAAACAAAGAACGTAATGAACGTAACGAAAACCGAAACAGCCTATTCTTGTGTAAACTAACACAGAGACAGGAACAAGGACACTAAGGACAATCACCCACGAAACACACAAAGAATATGGCTGCCTAAATATGGTTCCCAATCAGAGACAACGATAATCACCTGACTCTGATTGAGAACCGCCTCAGGCAGCCATAGACTACGCTAGACACCCCACAAAACCCCAAGACAAAAACACACCACAATAACCCATGTCACACCCTGGCCTGACCAAATAAATGAAGATAAACATAATAAATTTTGACCAGGGCGTGACAGAACTCCCCCTAAGGTGCGGACTCCCGGGCGCACATCAAAACAATAGGGAGGGTCCGGGTGGGCGACTGTCCATGGTGGCGGCTCCGGCTCCGGCGCGGGACGTGGAACCCACTCTATAAATGTCTTAGTCCCCCCTCCTCGTGTCCTAGGATAGTCCACCTTCGCCGCCGACCATGGCCTAGTAGTCCTCACTCAGAACCCCACTGGACTGAGGGGCAGCTCGGGACAGAGGGGCAGCTCGGGACAGAGGGGCAGCTCGGGACAGAGGGGCAGCTCGGGACAGAGGGGCAGCTCGGGACAGGGGCAGCTCAGCACTGAGAGGCAGCTCAGCACTGAGGGGAAGCCCAGCACTGAGAGGAAGCCCAGCACTGAGAGGAAGCAAAGCACTGAGAGGAAGCAAAGCACTGAGAGGAAGCTCAGCACTGAGAGGAAGCTCAGCACTGAGAGGAAGCTCAGGCAGGTAGTTGGCTCCGGCAGATCCTGGCTGGCTGGCGGATCTGGAAGAGTCTGGTTGACTGGCGGATCTGGAAGAGTCTGACTGACTGGCGGACCTGGAAGAGTCTGGCTGACTGGCAGATCTGGAAGAGTCTGGCTGACTGGGAGATCTGGAAGAGTCTGGCTGACTGGCGGATCTGGAAGAGTCTGGCTGACTGGCGGATCTGGAAGAGTCTGGCTGACTGGCGGATCTGGAAGAGTCTGACTGACTGCCGGATCCTGGCAGACTGACGGATCTGGCTGCTCCACACTGACTGGCGGCTCTGGCTGCTCCATGTAGGCTGACAGCTCTGGCGGCTTCTTACAAACTAGCAGCTCTGGCGGCTCCGTGCAGACTGGCAGCTCCGTGCAGACTGGCAGCTCCTTGCAGACTGGCAGCTCCTTGCAGACTGGCAGCTCTGGCTGCTTCATGCAGACTGGCAGCTCCTTGTAGACTGGCAGCTCCTTGCAGACTGACAGCTCCATGCAGACTGGCAGCTCCGGCTGCTCCATGCAGACTGACAGCTCTGGCTGCTCCTTGTAGACTGACAGCTCGGGCAGCGCTAAACAGGCGGGAGACTCCAGCAGCGCAGGAGAGGAGGAAGGCTCTGGTAGCGCTGGAGAGGCGAGGCGCACTGTAGGCCTGATGCGTGGTGCTGGTACTGGTGGTACTGGGCCGAGGACACGCACAGGAAGCCTGGTGCGGGGAGCTGCCACCGGAGGGCTGTTGTGTGGAGGTGGCACAGGATGGGCTAGACCGTGAAGGCGTACTGGAGATTTTGAGAGCAGTGTTGGCACAGGACGTGCAAGGCTAGGGATGTGCACAGGAGGCCTGGTGCGTGAGGCTGGTACCAACTTCACCAGCCGACTAACACGCACCTCAGGACGAGTATGGAGCGCTGACCCAGGTGCCATCAAATCCCTGACACATTCTGTCGGGCGAATTCCATGCAAAAAGCACCAACACAGCAACTCCCTCATTTCTCTCTCCTCCAATTTCCCCATTAACTCCTTCACAGTCTCTGCTTCGCTCACCTCCAACACCGGTTCTGGTTCTGGTCTCCTCCATGGCTCCTCACGATAAACAGGGAGAGTGGGCTCAGGTCTGACTCCTGACTCTGCCACACTCTCCCTGAGCCCCCCCCCCCCTCCAAGAAATTTTTGGGTCTGACTCTCGGGCTTCCATCCGCGCCGCCGCGCTGCCTCCTCATACCTGCGCCTCTCAGCTCTCGCCGCCTACACTTCTTCTTTGGGGCGGCGATATTCTCCAGGCTGATCCCAAGGTCCTTCTCCGAATAATTCCTCCTCCCATGTCGATACCTCCTTTTGTTGCTCCTTGGGGCGGCTACACCACAATAACCCATGTCACACCCTGGCCTGACCGAATAAATGAAGAATAAACATAATATATTTAGACCAGGGCGTGACAGTATGCTTGTAATCTTCAAGGACTGGGGAATTTTTCAGGATAAAAATTAGACAGAATGGAACTTAGCACAGGCAAAATCCTAGAAAAACCTGGTTCAGTCTGCTTTCCTCCAGACACTGGGAAATTAATTCACCTTTCAGCAGGACAATAACCTAAAACACAATGCTAAATCTACACAGTTCTGAATTAAATCTGCTTGACAATTTATGGCAAGACCTGAAATTGTTTGTCTAGCAATAATCAACAACCAATTTGACAGAGCTTGAAAAGAAAAAAGGGCAAATTTTGCACAATCCAGCACTTAGAGACTTACCCAGAAAGGCAGATTTTTACGTTGTCAGCTCGGGGATTCGATCCAGCAACCTTTACGGTTACTGGCCAACACCCTAAACACCAGGCTACCTGCCGCCCTTGATCATGTTTGGTACTTACTATATAATTTTGTTGTAAACTGTAGAATACTATACTACAAACTGTAGTATCCCTCAATTACGTAGTGCTTACTTTAGAATTTTCTTGCATACTGTGTAGAATATTATACCCCACCCTGTAGTATTCCTTGATTGTGTAGTGCTTACTAGTTTTTTTAATACTGTAGAATACTATACTACACACTGTAGTATCACTTGATCATGTAGTGTTTAATATACACTGTTGTAGTATACTCTAGAATACTATACGCTGTACTATCGCTCAATCATGTGTAGTACTTACTATAGAATTTTGTAGTAAATTGTAGAATACACTACATACTGTAGTATCCCTCAATCATGTCTAATACTTAGGATGGAATTTTGTAGTATACTATAGAGTATATGGAATAATAATAACCCAATAACAAACCTCTTTGCCAATAAGAGATAGTTTTAGTTTTCCTCTCAGACCACTCCCAGACAGTCCTAGCAATACTATTGCTTCTTTTTTTTAACCCTTATCCCAATTTGTGCCACCCACGAGTGAGAAACATACAGTTGTAGTCGGAAGTTTACACACACTTAGGTTGGTGTCATTAAAACTCGTTTTTCAACCACTCCACAAATTTCTTGTTTAACAAACTATAGTTTTGGCAAGTCGGTTAGGACATCAACTTTGTGCATGACAAAAGTCATTTTTCCAACAATTGTTTACAGACAAATTATTTCACTCATAAATCACTGTTTCACAATTCCAGTGGGTCAAAAGTTTACATACACTAAGTTGACTGAGAATTATGTGGTGGCTTTAGAAGCTTCTGATAGGCCAAATGCCATCATTTGAGTCAATTGGAGGTGTACCTGTGGATGTATTTCAAGGCCTACCTTCAAACTCAGTGCCTCTTTGCTTGACATAATGGGAAACTCAAAAGAAATCAGTCAAGACCTCAGAAAAAATTGTAGACCTCCACAAGTCTGGTTCATCCTTGGGAGCAATTTCCAAACACCTGAAGGTACCCCGTTCATCTGTACAAACAATAGTATGCAAGTATAAACACCATGGAACCATGCAGCCGTCATACCACTCAGGAAGGAGACTCGTTCTTGTGCAAATCAATCCCAGAACATCAGCAAAGGACCTTGTGAAGATTCTGGAGGAAACAGGTACAAAAGTATCTATATCCACAGTTAAACGAGTACTATATCGACATAACCCGAAAGGCCGCTCAGCAAGGAAGAAGCCACTGCTCCAAAACCACCATTAAAAAAAGCGAGACTGAGGTTTGCAACTGCACATGGGGACAAAGAATGTACTTTTTAGAGAAATGTCCTCTGTTCTGATGAAACAAAAACAGAACTGTTTGGCCATAATGACCATCGTTATGTTTGGAGGGAAAATGGGGAGGCTTGCAAGCCGAAGAACACCATCCCAACCGTGAAGCACGGGGGTGGCAGCATCATGTTGTGGGGGTGCTTTGCTGCAGGAGGGATTGGTGCACTTCACAAAGTAGATGGCAACATGAGAAAGGAAATTTACGTGGATATATTGAAGCAACATCTCAAGACATCAGTCAGGAAGTTAAAGCTTGGTCGCAAATGGGTCTTCCAAATGGACAATGACCCCAAGCATACTTCCAATGTTGTGGCAAAATGGCTTAAGGACAACAAAGTTGAGGTATTGGAGTGGCCATCACAAATCCCTGACCTCAATCCCATAGAAAATTTGTGGGCAGAACTGAAAAAGCATGTGCGGGCAAGGAGGCCCTACACTTATTGTGGGAAGCTTGTGGAAGGCTACCCGAAATGTTTGACCCAAGTTAAACAATTTAAAGGCAATGCTACCAAATAATAATTGAGTGTATGTAAACTTCTGACCCAATGGGAATGTGATGATGGAAATAAAAGCTGAAATAAATAATTCTCTCTACTATTATTCTGACATTTCACATTCTTCAAATAAAGTGGTGATCCTAACTGACCTGAAACAGGGAATTTTTACTAGGATTAAATGCCAGAATTGTGAAAAACTGAGTTTAAATGTATTTGGGTAAAGTGTATGTAAACTTCCGACTTCAACTGTACATGCCAAGTATATACTGTATATTGTGTTCCCTTCAGGTAATAGAAAAGAGCAGAAGCTCTAAACTCTCCATTCAGGCTCAAGTCCCATCTACCTACAGGTTATAGAAAAATTTTATTTTAGTATTTGTCCAGTAGGTATCCTCAAGGAGAAGGCCCCCACTTCTATGACAAAGATAATAAAGCAAATACAATAGGGTAAAACATTTGGTATTGTTGGCAAAAACACTACAGTAAATACTACAGTATACTACAGTCATAGCCACAAAAACAGTAGAATATTTGTTCCTGCTGCGTTAGGCTCTATTCAATGTTAGCTTCTTATTTCATCCTTCTAGCTGGCTAAGTAATTCTAGCCAGAGCCCTTCAACATTACTGCAATAGAAGTCGCTGCCGGCAGCTAGCCACCTGGCTGACATATCTTTAAGCGACTATTTACCAGTTGTGCACTCATTCTCCGATAGTGTATTTTTGTTCGTTTGGGGGATGTCTGTAGACACAGCATGAGTCTGGTTTTAAAATGGCCTTTTGTCCGGTATCTCGCAAACACATTGTCAGCTGCGTCTCCAGTTGCCCACTTGACCCGACTATGAGTTGGGTTAGTTCGTTTCACGTCTCAGGTCCCCGGCCTGTGCTGCGAGTTGGTGGTGTTAGCCGTTTGAGGGAAATCATATCCAATCAAATTGTATTTGTCACATACACATGGTTAGCAGATGAACCTCTTGATACTCCCCATCCCGTATCCGGGATCGTGAATAAAGCCTCAGGCTCATTAGCATAATGCAACGTTAACAATTTCTGAAAATCGCAAATAAAATGAAAATAATGTGCCTGCTCTCAAGCTTAGCCTTTTCTTAACAACACTGTCATCTCAGATTTTCAAAATATGCTTTTGAGCCATAGCAAATTACTAATTTGTGTAAGAGTATTGCAAGCTAGCTTAGCATTTTGAGTAGCATTTAGCACGCAACATTTTCACAAAAACCAGATAACCAAATAAATAAAATCATTTACCTTTGAAGAGCTTCGGATGTTTTCAATGAGGAGACTCTCAGTTACATAGCAAATGTTCAGTTTTTCCTGAAAGAATCTTTGTGTAGGAGAAATCGCTCCGTTTTGTACATCACATTTGGCTACCGAAACGAACCGAAAATTCAGTCACCAAAACGTCAAACTTTTTCCGAATTAACTCCATAATATCGACCGAAACATGGCAAACGTTGTTTAGAATCAATCCTCAAGGTGTTTTTTCACATATCTCTTCGTTGATATGCAGTTCGTGGAAGCCTGCTTTCCCCTCAGAATCGCATGGAAAAATACCAGCAGCTGAAAAAGACGCACCAATTTCGACACCTGGAAAATGTAGTCTCTTATGGTCAATCTTCCAATGATATGCCTACAAATACGTCACAATGCTGCAGACACCTTGGGGAAACGACAGAAAGGGCAGGCTCATTCCTCTCGCATTCACAGCCATATAAGGAGACAATGGAAAACGGAGCCTCAAAAATCCTGCTGATTTCCTGGTTGCCGTTTCATCTTGATTTTGCCTGTAGCTCCCGTTCTAGGGCACCCACAGACAATATCTTTGCAGTTCTGGAAAATTCAGAGTGTTTTCTTTCCAAAGCTATCAATTATATGCATAGTCGAGCATCTTTTTGTGACAAAATATCTTGTTTAAAACGGGAACGTTTTTCATCCAAAAATGAAATTGCGCCCCCAGAGTTTCAAGAGGTTAATGCGAGTGTAGTGAAATGCTTGTGCTTCTAGTTCTGACAGTGCAGTAATATCTAACAAGTAAGTGGTGAATGTGCTGCTAAAAAGACAAATCCGGAAGGCAAATCCGGGGAACGCAGGCAAACATAACGAAGAAACCACTGTTCATGATCCCATTTGTTAGCAAAGAGTCAGACACGGTTAGATCTCAGTCAGAAAAATAATATATATTGCCGAAGTAATCTGAGCTTTAATCAAACGTTGGGAGCAATATTAAATGTTGACCCGTAATTGATTTTCTTTATTGTGTACAAAATATATGTTTGTATTATTATTATTTTATTATTTATTTTTATTACCAAGGTCCGGACCTTGGTGTCCTCATATGTAGTTACGGCTCTGCTGATAATGGTTAGCGACTTTTCCATAGTTGAAACAAGCAGCAGATTGAAACAAATAGTCTGCAAACTTCCAAGTGCAACAGTGAGGGATTCTAACTCACCAGAGGAGGCTGACTGGAACAGTCATATCCTGCGGGTGACCTGGTTACTGTGCCAACAAATCATGTAATCGGCAATGAAGTTGCCACAAAGACAAGGCCTTCTTTTCAAATCCCCTGAGCATTGCGTCAGTATACAATGCAAAACACAACATCCATTTCCTTTACGCACGCACACATCCACAAACACACAAGGCCAGGCATTTGCATTGTTACACATAGATTTCAGAGAGGAATACAACATACAGTGTAAGGCTGAAAGAGTTGTATACATAGACGTCACACCACCGTGCAGAAACATGAAGCATTTCCTTCGCAGGAAGCAAACTCACATTTGCTAATGCCATCTGTCATGTAATGTCATGGCATCATATATACATTAGGAACACCTTCTTAATATCGAGTTGCACCCCCTTTCGCCCTCAGTCGGGGCATGGATTCTACAACTGGTTTCTATTATGAAGACAAGCGATTGAACATGTCCACAGTTCTAAAATGGCCTCCAATGAGAAACATGACTTGAAAGCGTTCCACAGGGATGCTGGCCCATGTTGACTCCAATGCTCTCCGCATGTGGTGGACCATTCTTGAGAAACTGTTGAGCCTGAAAAACCCAGCAACGTTGCAGTTCTTGACACACTCAAACCGGTGCGCCTGACAACTACATACCCCGTTCAGAGGCACTTAAATCTTTTGTCTTGCCCATTCACCCTCTGAATGGTGCACACACACAATACAAGTTGTCTCAAGGCTTAGAAATCCTTCTTTAACCTGTGTCCTCCCCTTCATCTGCACTGATTGAAGTGGATTTAATAAGGGATCATAGTTTTCCCTCCTACATGTTACGTATTTACTAATCAAATGTCCACCCGGACTATTTACATTAATCCCCCCTGCCTTTTGGTTTTACACTGCTGCTACTCGCTGTTTATTATTTATGCACTCACTTTACTCCTACCTACATGTACAAATTACCTTGACTAACCGGTACCCCCGCACATTGACTCGGTACTGGTACCTCCTGCATATAGCCTCGTTATTGTTCTTTTATTTTGTTACTGGGATTAAAAAAAAACTTGTTTTACTTTAGTTTATTTATTTATCTTAACTTAACTATCTTAACTTAACAAATTTCTTGCTATGCATTGTTGGTTACTTGGAAATTAAGCATTTCACAGTAAGGTCTACTACACCTGTTGTATTTGGCGCATTTGACAAATAACATTTGATTTGATTTGACTCGCCAGGTCATACATTACATTTCATTATAGTACAACGGTTTGATTTGTCTAATCTTAGCAATTTCTTCTTAGCTAGCTACATAGCCGTCTTTGTATCAAAGATAATTGCATAATTATCGTATTTCGTCGTCCTAACGTATCTGCCCAGCAGCTAGCTAAGCAGCTAGCTAACATCCACTGTCCACCAGCACTGTAGAAACTATTACACTCAACTGAACGACTCGATTAGCGTAGTGTCAGCTAGCTACATAGTTGTCTTCGCTGTCTTCGTATCCAAGATAATTGTGTAGTTTAGAGTGTGTAGACTTAGAGTGATTATCTTAATTTACCGAGGTTAGCTAGCCAGCTATTTGTCGTCCTTAACGTAGGAGATGCTGCTAGCTAGCTAGCCAACAGCTAGCCAACCTCTACCGAATTGAACTTCAACTACCCGGTCAACATTCCGCGTCGCTCCACAGGTAGTATCACATTTTCATTTCACTTCATTACAGTACAACGGTTTGATTTGTTTGATCGTAGCTAGCCAGCTACATAGCCGTCTTTGTTCTAAGACAATTGTGTAGTCTAGAGCGATTTTCTAGGTTAGCTGACCAGCTATTGTCGTTCTTTTAACGTAGCTAGCCAGCTAGCCCCCGAATAGCAGCACTGTAGAAACTATTACAGTACAACGGTTTGATTTGTTTGATCGTAGCTAGCTAGCTACATAGCCGTCTTTGTATCTAAGACAATTGTGTAGTCTAGAGCGATTTTCTAGGTTAGCTGGCCAGCTATTGTCGTTCTTTTAACGTAGCTAGCCAGCTAGCCCCCGAATAGCAGCACTGTAGAAACTATTACAGTACAACGGTTTGATTTGTTTGATCGTAGCTAGCTAGCTACATAGCCGTCTTTGTATCTAAGACAATTGTGTAGCCTAGAGCGATTTTCTAGGTTAGCTAGCCAGCTATTGTCGTTCTTTTAAGGTAACGTAACGCAATCAACCTGCTAGCTAGCCAGCTAGCCCCGAATAGCAGCACTGTAGAAACTATTACACTCGACGGAACGACTTGATTAGTGTAGTGTCAACATCGCAGCCACTACCAGCTAGCCTACTCCAGCAGTACTGTATCATTTCAATCATTTTAGTCAATAAGATTCTTGCTACGTAAGCTTAACATTCTGAACATTCGAGACGTGTAGTCCACTTGTCATTCCAATCTCCTTTGCATTAGCGTAGCCTCTTCTGTAGCCTGTCAACTATGTGTCTATCTATCCCTGTTCTCTCCTCTCTGCACAGACCATACAAACGCTCCACACCGCGTGGCCGCGGCCACCCTAATCTGGTGGTCCCAGCGCGCACGACCCACGTGGAGTTCCAGGTCTCCGGTAGCCTCTGGAACTGCCGATCTGCGGCCAACAAGGCAGAGTTCATCTCAGCCTATGCCTCCCTCCAGTCCCTCGACTTCTTGGCACTGACGGAAACATGGATCACCACAGATAACACTGCTACTCCTACTGCTCTCTCTTCGTCCGCCCACGTGTTCTCGCACACCCCGAGAGCTTCTGGTCAGCGGGGTGGTGGCACCGGGATCCTCATCTCTCCCAAGTGGTCATTTCTCTCTCTCCCCTTACCCATCTGTCTATCGCCTCCTTTGAATTCCATGCTGTCACAGTTACCAGCCCTTTCAAGCTTAACATCCTTATCATTTATCGCCCTCCAGGTTCCCTCGGAGAGTTCATCAATGAGCTTGATGCCTTGATAAGCTCCTTTCCTGAGGACGGCTCACCTCTCACAGTCCTGGGCGACTTTAACCTCCCCACGTCTACCTTTGACTCATTCCTCTCTGCCTCCTTCTTTCCACTCCTCTCCTCTTTTGACCTCACCCTCTCACCTTCCCCCTACTCACAAGGCAGGCAATACGCTCGACCTCATCTTTACTAGATGCTGTTCTTCCACTAACCTCATTGCAACTCCCCTCCAAGTCTCCGACCACCACCTTGTATCCTTTTCCCTCTCGCTCTCATCCAACACTTCCCACACTGCCCCTACTCGGATGGTATCGCGCCGTCCCAACCTTCGCTCTCTCTCCCCCGCTACTCTCTCCTCTTCCATCCTATCATCTCTTCCCTCTGCTCATACCTTCTCCAACCTATCTCCTGATTCTGCCTCCTCAACCCTCCTCTCTTCCCTTTCTGCATCCTTTGACTCTCTATGTCCCCTATCCTCCAGGCCGGCTCGGTCCTCCCCTCCCGCTCCGTGGCTCGATGACTCATTGCGAGCTCACAGAACAGAGCTCCGGGCAGCCGAGCGGAAATGGAGGAAAACTCGCCTCCCTGCGGACCTGGCATCCTTTCACTCCCTCCTCTCTACATTTTCCTCCTCTGTCTCTGCTGCTAAAGCCACTTTCTACCACTCTAAATTCCAAGCATCTGCCTCTAACCCTAGGAAGCTCTTTGCCACCTTCTCCTCCCTCCTGAATCCTCCTCCCCCTCCCCCCTCCTCCCTCTCTGCAGATGACTTCGTCAACCATTTTGAAAAGAAGGTCGACGACATCCGATCCTCGTTTGCTAAGTCAAACGACACCGCTGGTTCTGCTCACACTGCCCTACCCTGTGCACTGCCCTACCCTCTGTGACGGCCGGCCGCCCAACAACCTGCCCGCTTGACCCTATCCCCTCCTCTCTTCTCCAGACCATTTCCGGAGACCTTCTCCCTTACCTCACCTCGCTCATCAACTCATCCCTGACCGCTGGCTACGTCCCTTCCGTCTTCAAGAGAGCGAGAGTTGCACCCCTTCTGAAAAAACCTACACTCGATCCCTCCGATGTCAACAACTACAGACCAGTATCCCTTCTTTCTTTTCTCTCCAAAACTCTTGAACGTGCCGTCCTTGGCCAGCTCTCCCGCTATCTCTCTCAGAATGACCTTCTTGATCCAAATCAGTCAGGTTTCAAGACTAGTCATTCAACTGAGACTGCTCTTCTCTGTATCACGGAGGCGCTCCGCACTGCTAAAGCTAACTCTCTCTCCTCTGCTCTCATCCTTCTAGACCTATCGGCTGCCTTCGATACTGTGAACCATCAGATCCTCCTCTCCACCCTCTCCGAGTTGGGCATCTCCGGCGCGGCCCACGCTTGGATTGCGTCCTACCTGACAGGTCGCTCCTACCAGGTGGCGTGGCGAGAATCTGTCTCCTCGCCACGCGCTCTCACCACTGGTGTCCCCCAGGGCTCTGTTCTAGGCCCTCTCCTATTCTCGCTATACACCAAGTCACTTGGCTCTGTCATAACCTCACATGGTCTCTCCTATCATTGCTATGCAGACGACACACAATTAATCTTCTCCTTTCCCCCTTCTGATGACTAGGTGGCGAATCGCATCTCTGCATGTCTGGCAGACATATCAGTGTGGATGACGGATCACCACCTCAAGCTGAACCTCGGCAAGACGGAGCTGCTCTTCCTCCCGGGGAAGGACTGCCCGTTCCATGATCTCGCCATCACGGTTGACAACTCCATTGTGTCCTCCTCCCAGAGCGCTAAGAACCTTGGCGTGATCCTGGACAACACCCTGTCGTTCTCAACCAACATCATGGCGGTGGCCCGTTCCTGTAGGTTCATGCTCTACAACATCTGCAGAGTACGACCCTGCCTCACACAGGAAGCGGCGCAGGTCCTAATCCAGGCACTTGTCATCTCCCGTCTGGATTACTGCAACTCGCTGTTGGCTGGGCTCCCTGCCTGTGCCATTAAACCCCTACAACTCATCCAGAACGCCGCAGCCCGTCTGGTGTTCAACCTTCCCAAGTTCTCTCACGTCACCCCGCTCCTCCACTCTCTCCACTGGCTTCCAGTTGAAGCTCGCATCCGCTACAAGACCATGGTGCTTGCCTACGGAGCTGTGAGGGGAACGGCACCGCAGTACCTCCAGGCTCTGATCAGGCCCTACACCCAAGCAAGGGCACTGCGTTCATCCACCTCTGGCCTGCTCGCCTCCCTACCATTGAGGAGGTACAGTTCCCGCTCAGCCCAGTCAAAACTGTTCGCTGCTCTGGCCCCCCAATGGTGGAACAAACTCCCTCACGACGCCAGGACAGCGGAGTCAATCACCACCTTCCGGAGACACCTGAAACCCCACCTCTTCAAGGAATACCTAGGATAGGATAAGTAATCCTTCTCACCCCCCCTTAAATGATTTAGATGCACTATTGTAAAGTGGCTGTTCCACTGGATGTCAGAATGTGAATTCACCAATTTGTAAGTCGCTCTGGATAAGAGCGTCTGCTAAATGACTTAAATGTAAATGTATATATCATGGAAAGAGCAAGTGTTCCTAATGTTTTGTACACTCAGTGTATAAATGCCATTTAGCACACAATTTTATCCAAAGCGACTTACAGTCATGCGTGCACTATCCTGGCATGGCAAGCCCCATGTTCTACCAACTGAGCTACAAAACCACGTACTCTGTGTACCAGAGGGGCCTTATTCAGCCAGTAAGGCTTTTTATCTAATTTCATGGTTCACCAATGTGTCATTGAAGCTTTTTTGGAATGGTTACGTTTGCCCACCTTTTTTTCAATCTGTTAAAAAAACAGAAAAACATTATTTTTAGTGCCCCGTATAAGGAGAGTTTTGTCCACCCCAAAGCCTCTTTTCAAAGGGCTCTGATACATTCCACTTTAGGCTTCACTACCCTACAAGATTCTGACATATAATTTGTACTGTGCATCCTTAACTTATTCATGAAAATCCATTTGGCTTTTTGCAAAACAGCTTAATACACTGACCAATGTTCAAGGGATTTTAGGCCAAATTAAATGTTTCATTACATCTCTCACAAGCAATTGGAGTAGTAAATTAAATAGGTTTTGACGTATGGCTTGATTGCCTTTTGTAGCCTAGCCAACCCAGGTCACCCGTGATACAAGTCAGTGTTCAACGTCCAGCCATGTCTGAGAATGTTAGGAAATGACGTGGAAAACAGCCACTAGGGGCAACATTGAGCACTGCCTCTGATTCCAAAGGTTTCAAGTTCGAATCCAGCGATATAAAGTTTTTTTGTTTTAAGCCTATCCCAAACCTTAACCCTTACCTGAACTATTGGGAGTTAATGACGAAACTTAACCTTAAACACTTAAACACATTTGTAACAACTTTGAAATTTGACGTTTGAGAAACATGGGTCTAATTTTGACGTGAGACTGTGAGGGCTTGTTGGAAATAAAACAGAATGCAGAACACCATTTTGTTAGAGTTGCCTGTAGTTCTGTGTCCCCTAAATCAGGCAGGCACATTCCTTCAAATGATGTGGGAGTGCCCTGCAGTTAAATGCTTCTGGGACGAAGTTACAAAATGTGTTTCTAAGTGCATGAATGTTAATATTCAATGCTTTGGATCTACTATGCTACTTAACGATGATAGCTCCTTGAATATCTAAAACAATCAGAGATAATTACTGTTGGCAGGCAGCACGGGCACAGGAGGTGGGTGGTTGGACGGAGACATGTTGGATGGGTGGGGTTGGGGGAATGGGATTGGGGGTTGGGGGGAGGCTCACTTCTTTTTGTTACTCTTCCTTTACCTGCTATATTTATACTTTGTATTTATGTAAAAACAAAAGTTAGCCCACAGTATGTGTAAATTAACAAATGGAAAAAAATGAATGGAAAATACAATATGAGTTGAATACGAAATTATATGTATGTGTATATTGTACCTAAACAATTTTGTTCTCACATAAAAAAATAGTGCCTGTAGGTGTTGGAATACTCTAGAAATAAAGGTGATGGCAGCGTAACTAAACCGCTGAGAAGAAAACACCAGGAAAGGATTTTGTGTGAGGACAAACACGTGTTACGTATTTCAAAACCTTAACAGTCTGAAACTGGTTCAGATTCCTCTGTGGGATTCCAGGCTCCTCACATACAGGCACATCCCAGTTATCTGCAGTGTCATAGTCACTCATGCCTAAACTCTGGAGGATTCTGATCCCATGATCACAGTAACAGGCCACATTTAGAGGCCACGTGTATTTACAGTAGTAACGTATTACATGTGACAAGCACAGTAAATGAACCCATTCCTGTGTTGTCATGTTTTGACTATGTGTCTCCGTCACCTCCATCAGTAAACCGTGGGCGATATGATCTGGCCCAGGGGAAGAACTGTGGGAAAAGTGATTCACGCTTTGTTTATAGCCAAGATAAGTGGATAAATCATGTTAGATATTTTGAGTGGACCATCTCTTTAATGCCCGCCAAGAGCCAATGAAGCTGGAACCCTGCTTTCATGGTTCTGTAGAATGTTCTATAGAGAAGTAAAATAAAGATAATTCTTTGAAGGGCCATTTCCCCTCGACATATACTGTAGATTGAATTAAATGGAACTGATGGAATGGTGCAAAATCCTCATGATAACATCTGAAGGAAAAGGAGTGATGGAAAATGTACACTGAGTGTTCAAAACATTGAGAACACCTGATCTTTCCGTGACATAGATTGGCCAGGTGAATCCAGGTGAAAGCTATTATCCCTTAAATGATTGTTGACGTCACTTGTTAAATCCACTTCAATCAGTGTAGATGAAGGGGAGGAGACAGGTTAAAGAAGGATTTTTAAGCCTTGAGACAATTGAGATTTGGATTGTATGTGGGCCTTCCAGAGGGTGAATGGGGTATGGTAGTAGGTACCAATTAACGTGCCACCAACGGCCTTTGAACGGGGTATGGTAGTAGGTACCAGTGTTTTTCACGCTCAAGAGTTTCCCGTGTGTATCAAGCACAGGAGGTTTGTGGCACCTTAATTGTGGAGAACGAGCTTGTGGTAATAACTGGAGCGGAATCAGTGGAATGATATCAAATAAATTAAACACATAGTTTGATGTCATTCTATTTGCACTGTTTTTACATGTTTTAAAAACATTTTATTAGCCGTTCTCCCCTCAGCAGCCTCCACTGGTATCAAGAATGGTCCACCACCCAAAGGACATCCAGCCAACTTGACACAACTGTGGGAAGCATTGTAGTCAACATGGGCCAACATCCCTGTGGAAGGCTTTTAAGTCATGTTTCTCATTGGAGGCCATTTTAGAAACGTGGACATGTTGAATCGGTTGTCCTCGAAATAGAAACCAGTTAAATATATGCAAATATTTCACATTTGATCTCTCACAACTCTTTTATGATTGTCCAATGATAACCATGCTGTGGTTTAGAACTTGGTAGTACACAGCGTTATGGCTTCATTTTTACATGGATCTTATTGCTGAATGTTAAAGGGACACTTCATTAAGCATCACCAGTGTCAATATTATATCAAATATTTTTGACTACAGATAGAAAATCATCATTGTCAATTGTGTAGACAGACTGTTATGATGCTGGAGATATATATATTTTTTATGTTTTAATCTTTCCGAACTTTATTTGTTCCTTTGCAGGTCTTTAGTGCAAGCTCTCTCTTCTTAATCTTTTGGTAGAAAAAAAGTACTCCCATTTGTCATTTCCAATACATGTTAAAACTTCAAAAAAACAGCTTGGCAAAGGTCATTGGCCAAGAGCAAGACACTTTTGAAGGCGAGCGCAGCACATTGATGGATTCTTCAAAATGTCTGTGTACAACAAAACAAATTCATTGCCAGCCTTGTCACAAAGCACTGACAGATAACCATCCTAAAAATAACTAGGAGAGAGACAGAACATAGAAAAATGGACTGGAGAGCTCTCTCTCTCTCTCTCTCTCTCTGTGTAATGTAGCCAACAGGAGATAAATGGGGGTCAGTTCTAGCTCTTATTTTTAGAGGGTTGATGATGCACCTTCTAGAAGATAAATGGTCTCTACTTCTGGTTTTAGTTGACAAGTACAAGGTTGATGAGGAAAACGTCTCCCACCAAGGGGAGGTAGGCCTTGGCGCACTCACACACACACGCACACACACACACATATTTACTCTTATTGGGCCTATGCTGAGCGCTGGTAAGGGGTCTAAGAATGCTGTCTTTAGTGCCTGGAGGAACTGAGATTCCCCCATGCCGTCTAATCTGTCAATCATTTTGATTGACAGAAAAGGAGCCACAGGGCTTGTTTCAGCCGTCAGTCTCCTGTCTGTTCCGATCATTTCTCTTCAAAGACATCAACCTTCCACTGGCTTCACCACCCATCCAAAAATCATGTGTCCATACTGTTGTCAGTTTATGTAGATTGTCTCTGTTTCTTCTTGGATCTCCACTCCCATGGTCTGCTGTCGTCACGTTTACCTTTTCTTCTTTTTCAATGAATCCCTATTTAATTTTAAGAATTTGTGCCATTTTGTGCAGATTCTATGAGAAATAGTGGAGACCTACTGATATTGTCAAAGTAATTATGCAGGATAGTGGCTGGAGGATACAATGACAGTCCTACATTTGTTTGTTTCTCACTCACTAAAAAAGACCCATTGTCCAAAAGACTGGCCCAACATTTTTAAAGCAGACATGCATGGGCAGCACAACCAAAGGGCACATTTAAGGTACTCTTTTTGTCCTAAGGCACCGGTTGCTATCCAGTTAGGAACATAGCGTGGGTGCCACACACTGTTGCCATGGGATCAATATTTAATGTCTTCCTTCCATTTCCTCATACAACCTCTGTTAATTGTGCAACTGGCATTACGACCGGCTCAGCAGGACCCTGCAATGGCTTCCTTTTTTAGGATGCTCCCCTCTTGCATTCTCCTTTGTTGACTTGTCATTCCCTGGTCCGATTGATGAGGAGAAGTGAAAGAACATTTCTTTATTTTGTCTGTCGCAAAGCAGAGGAGAGAAATGGCCTTTGGGTGACACTGTGGTTTTCCTCCAACTGAGCATCCTGGTTCATTTGCATATGGGTTTTGTCAATCTGTCAGAGTTTGTGTGGAGATTGTGGACATTTTTTTCTCTGTCTTTGCCTTCAATTTAGATTCTTGTGAGATTGGGGTAGACCTTCTCTGTTTGCTTTGTGGAGGTCATTTGCATGTCGTAAATTAGCATAAACAAACGTACTGTAATGTCTGAATAGGCAGGCATGGGAAAGAGGTAGTGTTGGCAGGTTTTCCGTCTCTATGGATCCGCTTAATATCAATTCTTTGTCAGATTATTCTGAATTTGTGATCATTCATCTTTGTTTTATGTTTATTACATGGAAAATGTATTAATTCAGCCTGGTCCCATCTGGTGTTCAAATCAAAGTTTATTTGTCACGTGCGCCGAATACAACAGGGGTGGACCTTACAGTGAAATGCTTACTTACAGGCTCTAACCAATAGTGTGGGGGAAAAAAGGTGTGTGTGTGTGTGTAGGTAAGTAAAGAAATAAAACAACAGTAAAAAGACATTTGAAAAAAGAGTAGCAAGGCTATATACAGACACCTGTTAGTCAGGCTTCTTGAGGTAGTATGTACATGTAGGTATCGTTAAAGTGACTATGCATATATGATGAACAGAGAGTAGCAGAAGCGTAAGAAGAGAGGTTGGCGGGTGGTGGGACACAATGCAGATAGCCCGGTTAGCCAATGTGCGGGAGCACTGGTTGGTCGGGCCATTTTGGTAGTATGTATATGAATGTTTCTGACAACTCTATAGCATGACAACAATAGTCGATTTATGAAATGCCCTCATGTAACGGAGGTGGCTTGTTGACACAAGCTCATGTGATAAGTAACCTTGCCTAAAACCTGGAGAATTTTCTTAGCTCAGTAGCGTAACACAGTCTTGTGACAAACAGCAGACCCAGATTCAAATCCAGTCAACCACACTAAGTTATCATGGTGATTAGAGTGAGAATATGGGCCTGGTCAAAAGTAGTGTGCAACCCTAGATTGAGACACAGACACTACTTTGCAGTAGTAGTGGAATTAACATTCCAACAGTATATATGAACACTCCAAAACCGTTAAACTGACACATTGTAGTGGTGGGAGTTAATTTCTGACACAGCGTGAATAAATTATCCACACTTACGCAGTGTATCCGACTGAAATGAAAACTACTGGTCCATCCGAAGAACAACAATTATGTGCATATGTGTGTGCGTACGTGCGTGCGTGTGTGGTAATACTGACTACCTAACAGCACCAATAGAACAATGCCCCTAGACATTTGTGTACTTGCTATATAAGATGTGTGTCGGCAGGCACCCATCTTAGCCCCCCTCATGTAACACATCGAGAGGCATCAGCTTGAGTGAGACCAGGTCTCACACTCATTTACAGCCTAACACAGTGTGGTTTGCTCCAGGGACCCCATCTGCAGAGGAAGTCCTATAGGACTAGGCGCATATAGAGTAGAATAGAATATAGAAAAATAATATAGATAAAATATCGCGTCGGGAAAAAAACAAGGAATTTCATGTTTGTTTTTTTGACAGTACATTGGTGAGGGTGATGCAATGTGGTCCTGTGTGGCTCAGTTGGTAGAGCATGGCACTTTTAATGCCAGAGTTGTGGGTTTGATTTCCATGGGGGACCAGTTCGAATGAAAACGTATGCACTCACTGCTGTAAATCGCCCTGGATAAGCTTGTCTGATAAATGACTAAAATGTTTTAAAAAAGGTTTAAAAAAAAAGGTTTTCTAATGAATCATGTGACTCATTTGTTAGTTGGGGAAGGAGCAGGTGGGCTGATCTAATGATGACATTAATGTTTCATGAACATGCCTGGAGGAAATGTCCTCATGAGGAAAAGTAGAACTTTGCTATCTCAAGGGGCTATTGTATGAATCTGCTCGAATGTTTTCCTATTCAATTGCGTGTAGGTTCCATCTGCAGTACTAAGAACTCTGTGGTGATATATTGAGGCTTGTAATAGGCTTGTGTTACTGACACAGATATTCTACAATTGGGACTTACCACACCTAAACGCTTCCACTCTATACAGTAGTAGGTCATTGAAATCGTATGCCTATGCTTATGCTTTGAAAGAGCAACAAGGCCAAGCTATAATTAGCTGGCGATGCATAGCAATGAAATCACTCAAGTGTCACGTCAGGTAATTAATAAGTTGATTAGAGATGACCCCAAGAGGTTAGTACCAATGACAAGTCAATAAGCTACACTATGACCCCAATGAAGAAAATGACCTTTGCTTGCAGTATATATAACGTATTAACAACGTCTGATTAATGCTAATCTGTGCTAATTCAATAGGTCGTCATTAAAAGATCAAGACTGTGACAAAACAAACACACATTCTCACTCAGCCTTGAGAAGGAGATGGTGAAATGGCCCTGTCTCCATTGCTGGATCGAGCAGACACCTTATTGATAGTGTCAGAGTGACCCCTTCTGGCATTGAGACAATTAGTCGGCCATGACAGGTGGTCCCATAGGGGATTACACACCCAGCGCTGTTAGACAGCTAGCTACTACAAACCAATGAACAAGGAACTTGACGCCAAGGACATAGAAAAGTGGAGGGAGCCTCATTGTGGCCGTATGTCCCAATGGGGATGAAGGTGGATTAAGTAAGTAATGAACAATGAATAGTAGGAGTCTGGGGAGTACTTAATCTAACAGTGCTATTATTTTTTAGTATCTAGTGCTGTACAGTAAGACATACATCGTAATAACAATATGTAGTTTCTTATTGGTACATTCTGGAATTCATCAACAACAACAAAACATCTACACACTTTCAACACACTTTACAGTAAAATAGACACAATATCAAGATGGCGCCGGAGGAGATGGCCGCCGTTTTACAGTCTCCTAACCAATTGTGCTATTATGTGTTTTTTTTAAATGATTTTGTACATAATGTTTCTGCAACCGTATCTTACAGCAGAAAATAGCTTCTGGTTATCAGGACAGCGATCACTCACCTCGGATTAGACAATGATTTCTTCAACAACAACAGCAGCAAGCAGGACTCAGACAATATTCTCCAAACAACCCACAGGGCAATTATTCGCAAAAGAAAGCGACGCAGAGGACGAAGAGCCGGATGCCTCGTCCGGACCCATAGAAGACAACGAGGAAAGCTGCCATTACCGTCAATATTACTCGCCAACGTGCAATCATTGGACAATAAACTAGACGAGGTACGATCACAAATATCCTACCAACGGGACATAAAAAACTGTAATATCCTGAATGACGACATGGATATTCAGCTAGCGGGATACACGCTGCACCGGCAGGATAGAACAGCACACTCCGGTAAGACGAGGGGGGGAGGGAGGTGGTCTGTGCATATTTGTAAACAACAGCTGGTGCACAAAATCTAGGGAAGTCTCTAGATTTTGCTCGCCTGAAGTAGAGTATATTGTGATAAACTGCAGGCCACACTACTTGCCTAGAGAGTTCTCAGCTATACTTTTCGTGGCAGCTTATTTACCACCACAGACAGATGCTGGCACTAAGACCGCACTCAGTCAGCTGTATAAGGAAATAAGCAAACAGGAAACCACTCACCCAGAGGCGGTGCTCTTAGCGGCCGGAGACTTTAATGCAGGGAAACTTAAATCAGTTCTACCAAATCTCTATCAATATGTTAAATGTGCAACCAGAGGGAAAAGAATTCTAGATCACCTGTACTCCACACACAGAGACGCGTACAAAGCTCTCCCTCGCCCTACATTTGGTAAATCCGACCACAACTCTATCCTCCTGATTCCTGCTTACAAGCAAAAATGAAAGCAGGAAGCACCAGTGACTCGGTCTATAAACAAATAATGAAGCAGATGCTAAACTACAGGACTGCTTTGCTAGCACAGACTGGAACATGTTCCGGGATTCTTCCGATGACATTGAGCAATACACCACATCAGTCACTGGCTTTATCAATAAGTGCATTGAGAACGTCGTCCCCACAGTGACTGTACGTACATACCCCAACCAGAAGCCATGGACTACAGGCAACATTCGCACTGAGCTGAAGGGTAGAGCTGCCGCTTTCAAGGTGCAGGACTCTAACCCGGAAGCTTACAAGAAATCCCGCTATGCCCTGCGACGGACCATCAAACAGTCAAAGTGTCAATACAGGGCTAAGATTGAATCATACTACACCGGCTACGAAGCTCGTCGGATGTGGCAGGGCTTGCAAACTATTACAGAGTACAAAGGGAAGCACAGCTGCGAGCTGCCCAGTGACACGAGCCTATCAGGCGAGATAAATCACATCTATGCTCGCTTCGAGGCAAGCAACACTGAGGCATGCATCAGCTGTTCCGGACGACAATGTGATCACGCTCTCCGTAGCTGACGTGAGTAAGTGTCTTCACTGACATTTTCAACATGTCCCTGATTGAGTCTGTGATACCAACATGCTTCAAGCAGACCACCATAGTCCCTGTGCCTAAGAACACAAAGGCAACCTGCATAAATGACAACAGACCCGTAGCACTCACGTCCATAGCCATGAGGTGCTTTGAAAGGCTGGTAATGGCTCACATCAACCCCATTATCCCAGAAACTCTAGACCCTCTCCAATTTGCATACCGCCCAAACAGATCCACAGATGATGCAATCTCTATTGCACTCCACACTGCCCTTTCCCACTTGAACAAAAGGAACACCTATGTGAGAATACTGTTCATTGACTATACAGCTCAGCATTCAACACCATAGTACCCTCAAAGCTCATCATCAACTAAGGATCCTGGGACTAAACACCTCCCTCTGCAACTGGATCCTGGACTGCCTGACAGGCCGCCCCCAGGTGGTGAGGGTAGGTAGCAACACATCTGCCACGCTGAGTCTCAACACTGGAGCTCCCCAGGGGTGCGTGCTCAGTCCCCTCCTGTACTCCCTGTTCACCCACGACTGCATGGCCAGGCACGACTCCAACACCATCATTAAGTTTTCTGATGACACAACAGTGGTAGGCCTGATCACCGACAACAACGAGACAGCCTATAGGGAGGAGGTCAGAGACCTGGCAGAGTGGTGCCAGAATAACAACCTATCCCTCAATGTAACCAAGACTAAGGAGATGATTGTGGACTACAGGAAAAGGAGCACTGAGCATGTCCCCATTCACATCGACAGGGCAGTAGTGGAGCAGGTTGAGAGCTTCAAATTCCTTGGTGTCCACATCAACAACAAACTAGATTGGTCCAAACACACAAAGTGTCACGACCTGGTCAAAATGTATTATGTTTATCTTCATTTATTTGGTCAGTCCAGGGTGTGACATGGGTTTTTGTGGTGTGTTTTTGTCTTGGGGTTTTGTGGGGTGTCTAGCGTAGTCTATGTCTGCCTGAGGCGGTTCTCAATCAGAGTCAGGTGATTATCGTTGTCTCTGATTGGGAACCATATTTAGGCAGCCATATTCTTTGAGTGTTTCGTGGGTGATTGTTCCTGTCTCTGTGTTTGTAGTCACAAGATAGGCTGTATAGTTTTTTCACGTTTCCGTCTGTTGTTTTTTGTACATTTCAGTATTTTCATGTCTAGTCATTTTTCAACAATAAATATGTGTAACCACCAATGTGCATTTTGGTCCACTCCTCCTTCAACAGAAGAACGTCGTTACAGAATCACCCACCACAACAGGACCAAGCAGCGTGGTAACAGGCAGCAGGTGCAGCGAAAGGAGGAATGGACATGGGAGGACGAATTGTTTGGAGAAGGACCCTGGGATCAGCCTGGAGAATATTGCCGCTCCAAAGAAGAACTGGAGGCGGCGAGAGCTGAGAGGCTTTGGTATGACGAGAAGCAACAGCGGCAGCAGGAGCAACAATATCGGGACTACACTACTTGGGGGGAAATAGACAGGTGGGCGGTCAACCCAGGGAGAGTGCCGGAGTCCGCCTGGGATTCACTGGAGCAGTGCGAAGAAGGTTATAGGAGAATGGAAATGGCAAAGCAAGCACGGCGGCGCGGAAGGAAGCACGAGAGTCAGCCCTAAAAAATTCTTGGGGGGGGGCTCACAGGGAGTATGGCTACGCCAGGTAGGAGACCTGCGCAAACTTCCTGTGCTTACCGGGGGGCTAAAGAGACCAGGCAGGCACCGTGTTATGCTGTGGAGCGCACGGTGTCTCCAGTGCGGGTGCATAGCCCGGTGCGGTACATACCAGCTCCTCGTATTGGCCGGGCTAGAGTGGGCATCGAGCCAGGTAAAGTTGGGCAGGCTCGGTGCTCAAGAGCTCCAGTGCGCCTGCACGGTCCGGTCTATCCAGTGCCACCTCCACACACCAGTCCTCCGGTTGGTAGCTCCCCGCACCAGGCTTCCTGTGCGTGTCCTCGGCCCAATACCACCAGTGCCAGCACCACGCATCAGACCTACGGTGCGCCTCGCCTCTCCAGCGCTGCCGGAGCCTTTCTCCTCTCCTGCGCTGCCGGAGTCTTCCGCCTGTTCAGCGCTGCCGGAGCCTTTCTCTCCTGCGCTGCTGGAGTCTCCCGCCTGTTTAGCGCAGCCAGAGCCTTCCTCCACTCCTGCGCTGCTGGAGTCTCCCGCCTGTTTGGAGCAGCCAGAGCTGTCAGTCTTCATGAAACAGCCAGAGCTGTCAGTCTGCATGGAGCAGCCGAAAATGCCAGTCTGCATGGAGCTGCCAGTCTGCAAGGAGCTGTCAGTCTGCAAGGAGCTGTCAGTCAGCAAGGAGCTGCCAGTCTGCATGGAGCTGCCAGTCTACATGGAGCTGCCAGTCTGCAAGGAGCTGTCAGTCTACAAGGAGCTGTCAGTCTGCAAGGAGCATCAGTCTGCAAGGAGCTGCCAGTCTGCATGGAGCTGCCAGTCTACATGGAGCTGCCAGTCTGCATGGAGCAGCCAGAGCTGCCAGTCTGCAAGAAGCCACCAGAGCTGTCAGTCTACATGGAGCAGCCAAAGCCGCCAGTCAGCATGGAGCAGCCAGATCCGTCAGTCAGCCAGACTCTTCCAGATCCGCCAGTCAGCCAGACTCTTCCAGATCCGCCAGTCAGCCAGACTCTTCCATATCCGCCAGTCAGCCAGACTCTTCCAGATCCGCCAGTCAGCCAGACTCTTCCAGATCCGCCAGTCAGCCAGACTCTTCCAGATCCGCCAGTCAGCCAGGATCTGCCAGAACCACCAGCCAGCCAGGATCTGCCAGAACCGCCAGCCAGCCAGGATCTGCCGGATCCAACTACCTGGCTGAGCTTCCTCTCAGTGCTGGGCTTCCTCTCAGTGCTGGGCTTCCTCTCAGTCCCGAGCTTCCCCTCAGTCCGAGCTTCCCCTCAGTCCGAGCTTCCACCCAATCTCGAGCTGCCCCTCTGTCCCGAGCTGCCCCTCTGTCCCGAGCTGCCCCTCTGTCCCGAGCTGCCCCTCTGTCCCGAGCTGCCCCTCTGTCCCGAGCTGCCCCTCAGTTCCGAGCTGCCCCTCAGTCCAGTGGGGTTCTGGGTGAGGACTACTAGGCCATGGTCAGCGGCGAGGGTGGACTATCCTAGGACGCGAGGAGGGGAGACTAAGACATTTATAGAGTGGGGTCCCGCGCCGGAGCCGGAGCCTCCACCATGGACAGACGCCCACCCGGACCCTCCCAATTGTTTTGATGTGCGTCCGGGAGTCCGCACCTTAGGGGGGGGTTCTGTCACGCCCTGGTCAAAATTTATTATGTTTATCTTCATTTATTTGGTCAGGCCAGGGTGTGACATGGGTTATTGTGGTGTGTTTTTGTCTTGGGGTTTTGTGGGGTCTAGCGTAGTCTATGGCTGCCTGAGGCGGTTCTCAATCAGGGTCAGGTGATTATCGTTGTCTCTGATTGGGAACCATATTTAGGCAGCCATATTCTTTGAGTGTTTCATGGGTGATTGTTCCTGTCTCTGTGTTTGTAGTCACAAGATAGGCTGTATAGTTTTTTCACGTTTCCGTCTGTTGTTATTTGTACATTTCAGTATTTTCATGTCTAGTCATTTTTCAACAATAAATATGAGTAACCACCACGCTGCATTTTGGTCCACTCCTCCTTCAACAGAAGAACGTCGTTACACCAGTCGTGAAGAGGTTACGACAAATCCTATTCCCCCTCAGGAAACTAAAAAGATTTGGCATGGGTCCTGAGATCCTCAAAAGGTTCTACAGCTGCAACATCGAGAGCATCCTGACCAGTTGCATCACTGCCTGGTACGTCAATTGCTCGGCCTCCGACCGCAAGGCACTTCAGAGGGTAGTGCGTACGGCCCAGTACATTACTGGGGCAAAGCTGCCTGCCATCCAGGACCTCTATACCAGGCAGTGTCAGAAGAAGGCCCTAAAAATTGTCAAAGACCACAGCCACTCTAGTCATAGACTGTTCTCTCTATAACCACATGGCAAGCGGTACCGGAGTGCCAAGTCTAGGACAAAAAGGCTTCTCAATAGTTTTTCCCCCAAGACTGCTGAACAGGTAATCAAATGGCTAACCGGACTATTTGCATTGTATGCCCCCCAACCCCTCTTTTACGCTGCTGCTACTCTCTGTTTATCTTATATGCATAGTCAACTATACATTCATGTACATACTACCTAAATTGGCCTGACCAACCAGTGCTCCCGCACATTGGCTAACCGGGCTATCTGCATTGTTTCCCACCACCTGCTATCTGCATTGTTTCCCACCACCCGTACATACTACCTCAAGAAGCCTGACTAACAGGTGTCTGTATAAAGCCTTGCTACTCTTTTTTCAAATGTCCTTTTACTGTTGTTTTATTTCTTTACTTACTTACACACACACATACCTTTTTTGGGCATCATTGGTTAGAGCCTGTATGTAAGCATTTCACCGTAAGGTTTACACCTTTGTATTCGGCGCACGTGAGAAATAAACTTTGATTTGAGAGGGAAGCTCGGGGTTTGTTTGTGGTGGAGTTCGGAGGGGTTGTGGAATTGCTAACAAGCCTGCTCCTCAGCATACATTCCACACACAATGCATCATGCAACCGATTTTCTGGAGGGGGCATTCATGGCCAAATTCGATGTCTTAGAATTAACTCAGCGTAAAATAAACAATAGTATCTGTATTTTCAGCATACAAACGTATACACATTCTGTTGAAGTAGGCATGACGCCCCTGACACACACCACACCATACCATACACAAAAGGTTCTGGCAACATTAATATGGCTTGCGTCTCTTCTCTGTAGTCAGTGAGAACAGGGATGCTGGATGGAAGATTGCTCTCTTGGAGATGCCGCCTTCCGACTTGCTGCTGCTTTTTGCCTAATGGCTGGACGTTATGCAGACTTTCTCCTCGGGGTGAGCTGCCTGCGTCCCTGGGATATTGTCCACATCGCATCTTGTAAATAGGTCAGGCTTTCTTCAGCTGTTGTCAAGCAGTTTCTCTCTCTGACACACTTTCCAAGG
Source organism: Oncorhynchus masou masou (assembly GCF_036934945.1). Lineage (NCBI taxonomy): Eukaryota > Metazoa > Chordata > Actinopteri > Salmoniformes > Salmonidae > Oncorhynchus > Oncorhynchus masou. The sequence goes on along the minus strand of NC_088216.1, from coordinate 31,501,374 downwards.
CATATAACTCATGTCCTTCCCTAAGTGCTTTAGTGTACTAGAAGATAGTAGTATGGACATTCCTCAGGGATCTGTTCATAGTCTTCTGATGTTCCTTTAGTGTTCCCCTATGATCCAAGAAGAACAAAACATCCCCCTGCCATATATTTTCTCACATGTTCATTTGGGCACTATCAACAGGCGTTATGATATTTGATGTCTTCTAGATTGCTTCCCTATAGATATCTTTTTGTTTGCCCTTTAGATTGAATGTGTTGCTCGGGGGTTTGTTTGTGCTTATGCTTATCCCTGAACATGGCACATCGTTGTAGGCTACTATGTAAAATCTGCAAGTCTGATTACAGAGCCCTACGGTATACACCCAAAAATGTTTGCAGCATATCGTGTCGCTATATGATATACTTGGATATATCCATTGGTTGTCGCGGAAAATTAACTTAACATTGTCAAAAAGATCAAGGTGCAAGTCGTGCTGTGCAGATTAGACATTGTGCGATCTGATGGCAGAACACCTGGAACAGCGCCCTGTTTTACCCTGTATGAGCAACGCATTCACCTGGGAGATCACATGACTGTATAGCATGGAATTAGCGCCTATGCACCAAAACACAAGTCCCAGTCCGCATGATGTACACTTATGTAATGCATAAACCTCTATGGATTTATCTACCACCACGTATATATTACAAATCACACGATTCTATGAAACAATCCAGGTAAAACAAAGGGGGAATCGTAAATACATGGACTGCTTATACAACACTGATCCTATGGTTGAGGAGGTCAAAGCTAGGTTAAGCCAGGGTTAGGGATAGAATGAAAGATTATGACCCCCTTGCTCACAGTTTGTAGATTATTAAATCCCCTGATTTTAAAGGCTCACTTTGTGATTTATACACCAGTTTCTGGTCATTTAAAGTGATCTTTATAGCAAATAAAGTGGTGGGGCTGCCAGTTTGCTGTCGCAAATTAAGGAGTGGGTCTTTATCGGTTGTCTTTGCAGCTCTAATAGGTTATTACTCCAATCATAGTGTGTTGTTGCATCATCACTCAGCTATTTAAGTGAGGTTGCTTTCATTTTCTGCTACAACCAATGGATATATTCCAAGTTATCATATAGCTACACCTATTCTAAGAGCCAAAGGATATGCTGCATATTGTTAGCTGTTATGGCATTGGTGGCATTCTGTATGCACTTCCAGGTTTTAAATCAAAAACAAAGGGGGTGCTAGGACCATCTGTGCCTGCTTTCTCTCACCCTCTCGCACTGAAATCCTTGTCATTGGCATCAGTTGGCATCGCCTTGACATTTGGAGCCTCTTGTGTAGCCAGATCCCTGCATCCTATTCACTATATATTGCACTACTTTTGCCCAGGGCCCATGGGGCAGCTCCACTGCGTTTTTGTATTGTTCCCTTCTAATCAGGAACTGATTTAGACCTGGAGCACTAGGTGTGTTCAATTAATTATCAGGTAGAACAGAAAACCAGCAGGCTCTGGACCTCGTAGGGAGTACCCATGATATAGGGAATAGTATTCAATTTGGACAAACACAGTAATTAGAACATGCTGGTACATACCGTATGCAGGAACATACATAAAATGTGATGTCATACAATATAATACACAGGTAAAAATGTGATCCACCTAAATATATGGATAGTGCATCATCAATAAATAAGTCATACACAACAAATTGGCATACCACCAATCGCAATACACATTGTCCGCAATGCACATTTTAAAGGCAATGTTTTCATGTTCACGGAGACCACAAATACGGTAAAAGCTGCATTTGTTGGCAATCATACATTATCTTTAAATGGCGGATTGTTTAAATCTGTGATCAAATTGTATCCTGGCCTTAATAAATATGCATTACGAGGACAATGCGTAGAGATACCTGTGTCTAGATCCACGTTAGGTTCTGTAGGTTTGGAGGTCAGTTCTAACCTCTTCATCTATGCAGATGGGACTATTTGACATTCATGAGTCAGTAACGTATGTCCCTGTTTCTCATGAAACATGGTAAATATATTTATGCAACTGTTTGAAATAGTCTAATGAAAGAATACAACAACATATGTGTCTTCAGACACAAGTAGGCTAACTAACATGGTATTTATTGCGGTTTGTCATAGCTCAGCATACTTGAGTCTGCTGTTTTATATGCCTTGCTGGCTATTGAGAGTCCGTGTGAGGTTTGCCTGTCATACACATTTCTGCAGTGTGTGCATTGAGAGATGCCCTCTGAGCAAGCCCATCACCATATGCCTCTCAACCCTCTAGGGAGAGTATCCATCTCCATTCACTGATATTGATGTGTGTGTGTGTGTATGTGTGTGTGTGTGTGTGTGTGTGTGTGTGTGTGTGTATGCCTCTTTATATCTCCTCCTCTGTCTCTCTCTCTCTCTCTCTCTCTCTCTCGCTTTCACACACACTATTTCTCTCTCTATCTGAAAGAATTGCAGTACCTTTTGAAAATTGAGACCCACCTGCCATTAAATGCCTAGGGATCCAATATGACCTTGGGTATTTGAAAAGGGTCACAACCCTTCTATAGTGTTGCTCAATAGTGGAGTCCATTACAAAGAGGTCTTGACATCAATATCACCACATGCCGGGCATTTTCCCACCTCTGTTTCATCCTAATAGTCTCTCTAATGAAACCATAGACGTGGTGATACAGCTGAGCCTCCTATACTCACAGACACAGTCCCCTACATCTGGGCCTAAATACATAACCTGAAGGGAGACCAATCAAAGAAAGAAAGATAAGTTTCTTAATGTAGCATGAAAGTAACTTCAGCAGCACTTAAAGATAATTGTTTCTGGATCATCTGAAACGTTTACAGTAGGTTTAATAAAGGATCATCTTGACTTCTCAAGTGTTTTGATATCGAATACATCTAATGAAATATGAAATTGAGACACTGGAGAGGACTGCTTTGGGTTTGCTCAGTAGATTGCGTGGGGACGTCTCTCTCTCTCTATCTAAGCTCCTGGCTGATGGATTAGTCATTGACAGAGAGACAGAGAGAAGGATTTGAGAAGACGGAGAAAGGTGCAGAAGAGAGGAGTGGAAGGCTGGGGAACGAACAGTAGCCTAATTAGAAAGGCGAGGAGGGGCACGAGTAGTGGAGCCAGGCTATCTGGGCCCTAAATAGAACACATTTTCACGTGTTAAGTAGCAAATGCCCCCGCCGTCAGAATGGTCTGACTTCAAAGTAAAGTGTTTCGCTTTGAACAGAAGAGTTTCCAAATACACAGTGCCAGCTTATACTGTGAAGAGTAGACACGTCATATTTGTACATTAAATTGTTAAGCTAAGAACCGAGACTTGCTGTTGGCTAAGTAGAAGAGCAAGAATGGCTACTATTTTTGTATGTGTTTGAGGTGATGAGAATCAAAGGCAGGTGCATGGAAATGGTTCTCTTGTAATAGAATGATTTCCCTCCTGCAACTCCCCTTATCTTATCTACAGTATCTCCCTTGTCATATGAAACAGCAAGAATACAATTCTACATTGTTAGACAATTGCATTATATAAAATTACTTGAGATTTTACATGATATAGCAAACGCCTCCTACAACAATATGAGGAAAACAGGACAATGGAAATGTGCAGGTGTAAATTAAATGAAACTAACAGCGTTTTCCGGCAATTTAAGTCAATCATGGTTGCTTGTTTGCCGATTGGCTGAGGCTTCAGGCAGCAGGCAACAGGAGTTATTTTTTGAAAGAAACTGTAATTAAAGATACAGCACACACACACACACACAAACCCATTTAAAAATATTCCCAACATGCTGGAACACCTATTATGTTGAGCCAATTATCCATATTTCATTTCACAAGGTTAAGTAGACCGACATACAGACTTATAAAAGGATGGTAGCAGACTGAGAATAATAACATATGGTACCAAAAAATATATATCATTCCTAGTTGCTAAGGTAACAGCAACCTAGCTCCCCAATTAAAAGGTAGCAGTGATAACTTAAATGGTAAGAAAAAGCATCGTATTCAATCGAATATTACCAATTTTAACCTGCTTACCATCTTCATTAACCAAGCTAATGACTAGGCTTTGGCTCAGAGGGCTAACACATTCTAGTGGCACCCAAGAGATCCAAATCCGCCCAGCTGGTCCGACTCACATCACCAAATTTGGCGATAGAAGTTGCAGCTAGAACCAATAGAGGTCACACCGTCTCGAGATCGGGGCGCTTGGGGGCCGTCACAAACAACACTATCCGACTAACTCCGCCATCAACGCCATTAAAACCTTTACAGTGTCTCCCTTTCAGAGGAAATAGTTTGCGTCGCAAATTACTCCTCATTCCTTATATAGTGCACTTCTTTTGACCAAGGTCCTTTGTTCAAAAGTATATAGAGAATATTGTGCAATTTGGAATGCAGCCGTAACCATCCCCAAACAAACAACCCCCCCCCCTTTCCGCCCGCCCGCTCTGCCATTTGCTTTGTTATTTTAGCTTCTTATTTCTCTTTCTCAATCTGTCTCTTTCTCCCTCACTTAGAGAGACAGATGGAGGGATGAGGTGGGGGGCAGAGCACAACTCACGATTTCCGCTGAAGGCTGTAGGCCTGAGGGACTCTATATGACTGATTTTAACAAGATCAGCTTTAAAAGCATAGTTCTCTGATTATTTTTGTTTATTATTGTTTATTTCACATTCAATAGGCTTTGAATTTTTTGGTATTTTCACCAGTTTTTGGGATCAAAAAGATGATAAGAATTGATACAAAACATTACATTTACAGTACCAGTCAAAAGGTTGGACACATCTACTCATGCAAGGGCTTTTCTTTATTTTGACTATTTTCAACATTGAACAATAATTAGTGAAGACACCAAAACTATTAAATAACACATATGGAATCATGTATTAACCAAAGAAGTGTGAAACAAAACAAAGTATATTTGAGATTCTTCAAAGTAACCACACTTTGCCTTGATGACAGCTTTGCACACTCTTGGCATTCTCTCAACCAGCTTCATGAGGAGTGCTTTTTCAACAGTCTTGAAGGAGTTCCCAAACATGGGAGCACTTGTTGGCTGGTTTTCCTTCACTCTGTGGTCCAACTCATCCCAAACCATCTCAATTGGATTGAGGTCGGGTGATTGTGGAGGCCAGGTCAACCATCACTCTCCTTCTTGGTCAAATAGCCTTTACACAGCCTGGAGGCATGTTTTTGGTCATTGTCCTGTTGAAAAACAAATGATAGTCCCACTAAGCACAAACTAGATGGGATGGCGTATTGCTGCAGAATGCTGTGATAGCCATGATGGTTAAATGTACCTTGAATTCTAAAGTAAATCATAGACAGTGTCACCAGCAAAACACCTTCACACCATCACACCTCCTCCTCCGTGCTTCACGGTGGGAACCACACATGTGGAGATCATCCATTTACCTACTCTGCGTCTCACAAAGACACGGTGGTTGGAAAAAAAAAAATCGCAAATTTGGCCTAATGTCCATTGCTCGCGTTTCTTGGCCCAAGCAATTCTCTTCTTATTGGTGTCCTTTAGTGGTGATTTATTTATAGCAATTCGACCATGAAGGCCTGATTCACGAAGTCTTCTCTGAACAGTTGATGTTGAGATGTGTCTGTTACTTGAACTCTGTGAAGCATTTATTTGGGCTGGTAACTAATGAACTTATCCTCTGCAGCAGAGGTAACTCTGGGTCTTCCTTTCCTGTGGCGGTCCTCATGAGAAACAGTTTAGCGTTTGATGGTCTTTGCGACTGCACTTGAAGAAACTTTCAAAGTTCTTGACATTTTTCGCATTGACTGACCTACATGTCTTAACGTAATGATGGACTGTCATTTCGCATTGCTTATTTGAGCTGTTCTTGCCATAATATGGACTTGATATTTTACCATATAGGGCTATCTTCTGTATACCACCCCTACCTTGTCACAACACAATGGATTGGCTCAAAAGCATTAAGAAGGAAATAGATGAACTTTTAACAAGACACACCTGTTAATTGAAATGCATTCCAGCTGACTACCTCATGAAGCTGGTTGAGATAATGCCAAGAGTGTGCAAAGCTGTCATCAAGGCAAAGGGTGGCTACTTTGAAGAATCTGAAATATAAAATATGTGTCACGTTCGTTGAATAAATCAGACCAAGGCGCAGCGTGGTATGTGTACATTCTTTAAATTATTAAAATAATGAACACTGAACAAATGAACAAAACAACAACACGAACCGTGACACTACACGAATAGTGCAGACAGGCAACTAAACATAGAACAAGAACCCAAAAACACCAAAGGGAAATGGCTACCTAAATATGATCCCCAATCAGAGACAACGATAAACAGCTGCCTCTGATTGGGAACCATATCAGGCCACCATAAACATACTAAACCCTAGACATACAAAAACCTTAGACAATACAAAACCCCTAGTCAATATAACAACTAGCGTATCCACCCTAGTCACACCCTGACCTAACCAAAATATAAAGAAAACAGTGATATCTCAGGTCAGGACGTGACAGTACCCCCCCCCCCCAAACAAAAAAACCCTGAACCAATAGGGGAGGGTCTGGGTGGGAATCTACACTTTGTGGCAGCTCTGGTTCTGGACGCCGCCCCCCTTCTTTATGCTGATCCCTCCGCCGTTGTAGAACCGGACCGTGGATCATTGCCAGAGGCCCCGGACTGAGAACCGTCTCTGGAGACCCCGGACTAGGGATCTTCGCTGGAGCCCCCGGACTGGGGACCGTCGCTGGAGACCCCGGACTGGGGACCGTCGCTGGAGCCCCCGGACTGGGGACCGTCGCTGGAGCCCCGGACTGAGGACCGTCGCTGGAGACCCCGGACTGAGGACCGTCGCTGGAGCCCCCGGACTGGGGACCGTCGCTGGAGCCCCCGGACTGAGGACCGTCGCTGGAGCCCCCGGACTGGGGACTGTCGCTGGAGACCCCGGACTGAGGACCATCGCTGGAGCCCCCGGACTGGGATCGTCACTGGAGTCCCCGGTCTGGAGATCTTCGCCGGAGACCCCGGACTAGGGATCTTCGCTGGAGACCCCGGACTGGGGACCGTCGCCGGAGGCTCCGGACTGGGGATCGTCGCTGGAGGCTCCGGACTGTGGACCGTCGTTGGAGGTTCCGGACTGTGGCCCGTCATAGAAGGTTCTGGACTGTGGCCTGTCGTTTGAGGTTCCGGACTGTGGCCCGTCGCTGGAGATATCTGAGGTGACAATATGTTTTGATTTGTTTAACACTTTTTGGGTTACTACATGTTTTATTTCATAGTTTTGATGTCTTCACTATTATTCTACAATATAGAAAATAGTACAAATAAAGAAAACCCTTGAAAGATTAGGTGTGTCCAAACTTTTGACTGGTACTGTACATGTCATAACCCAAAAAAGATTGAGAATTGATTTTAAGGAATTCAAAAAGCAAGAATCTCCCCTCGCTCCCCCCTTCCAGTTTTTATTTCAATGCCTCCCGGTCATTAGTTTCTGTTACAGTATTAGATCACCTCCTATAATGACCGTATACCCTAAGCATAAAACTTCCACCACAGACATTCCTTTTACTCATTTTAAAACTTGGTCAACATCTGTTAGGTGTTTCAACAGAGTTCTAAAGTAATATTGGCCTTGGCTTTTAAGTGTCTCGATTGATCTCTTGTTGTCCTTGTTGTCTCTGGCTCCTTCTGGGTCCCCATTGGAATACCAGTCCCCTATGTCAACCTCGCTCTCAGGATCAGAAGTGCTTTCGTCGTCTTCTTCTTCTTCCACGCTGTCACTCACCTTCTCGCTCAATGACTGACTGGTCTCTCTCTCGTGTTGCTTGTCTTCGGTGCATTTGCTAGTGTTGTTACATTCTCTGGCCTTGTGGCCAAGGGATCCACAGTGCCAGCACTTGATGGTTGTGCATTCTTTGGCTTGATGGTCAGCAAGGTTACAGATGAAGCAGCATAGGACATGTCTGGGGTATAAAACCCTACCACTGTAGGGGCCCAAGGCAATTTCTATTGGCACCTCTTGCAGCGCTTCCTTCCTTACTCTCCTCAACTTCAACTTTACTTTCTCACTTCGTACCAGATAGCATACTTATTGACAGGCTTCAAAGCTGGATGTAGAATGGTGCAATACCTCTCAGTGAAGCAGTCAACCTCTTCGTCAACCTCTTCCCATCCAGAACTTCTTCTCATCAATGTTCATTGACGATTACACCTGCCAGTGCTTCCACTTCTCATCCCGTGACTTGGTTGCATAGACTTCCAGGAAGCGGCGCAAAGGCTTCTCTGCGTTGAAAACTACCCACTGGGCACAGATGTCAGTTCAATGTCTAGTTTTGATTTACATTTGGTTGAGTTGTCAACTAATGTGAATTCAACATGAAATTAACAAAACATTTCACTCTGTCATTGGATTTATGGTTAAAAGTTGGGTGAAAAAAATACTAAATTCCCTTACATCAAAGACTTTTTGCAAATCCATTTTTTTCTATTTGTTTTATGGAGGGAAACATTGATTCAATCAGTTTTTGCCCAGTGGGTAGTTCATGTCCTTCCTAAAGGCTATGCGGCTATAGAAGTCACTGGCGTTAATCCATTAATTCCCTACATAGTCTGCTGGGAGGCTCGCCTTCTATGTGAAAGTTTCAAAACAAGAATATATAAAGAAGAATTATTGGACAACTGCCTTAAGAGAGTTAGAAAAACTGAGTGGAACACATTGCTGCATTAACGTCAAAGGAATCCCTCTCCTCCCTCTGCAACTTTGGTGCCAACCCACAGTCCTATTTCAAGGTCAATCAACGAAACGGTTAACAGACATTGACACATATTACACAGTGACTCCAGCTTTGGTAAAGCGTTTGAATCGAGATTTGGCTATAAGAGACCCTCAAATTTACGAGATTGTTTAGTAAGGTCAGATTGCCTAAGAAAAATGCATCACATTTTATGTCTATCATTCCTGATGGCAATTGTCCCTTGTCACAACTGTGTCCACTGTTATGCCATGATCAGAGGGAACTCTCCTGTCCATCCCCATTTGGGTGAGATGATAAAGGTTTCAGGTAGAATAACATGTAACATATCTCTATGTTGTATATCTCCTTAAGTGTTCCTGTAACTTTTATTATGTGAGTAAAACAAAACGTGAACTTAATACAAGGATATGTAAGCATAAGAGCTCCATTTGTAACCATGATGAAAAATCACCTGTTGCCAGGCATTTCAACAGCCATAATCATGAACTAAGGGCCTTACTTAGTTAATACATGTATTGAATTGGTGAAGGCGCCACATAGGGGAGGAGATAGGGATTAATTACTTCTCCAAAGGGATACATATTGGCTAGACCGCTTGGGCACTCTTGCCACAGCAGGCCTTAATGAGGAATGGTCTTGTGTGGTTTTTGAATGTTTTTTTTGTAGTAGGTTATAAATAGGCCAAACATTTAGGTAATTACATCATAATGTATTTTTATAGTGTGTATATCTTTATTAGATTTGTATGTTTCCCTCACAGCTCCCTCTGCTGGGATCTCTTGATTGGGACAATACTGACTGTACATTTATAATTATGCCCACCTGTATGGTATTGATGTTGTGACATTGATTGCCATTGCCTTGAACGCAGAAGAAGGGCTCTTACCCAAAACGTTCATAGGGCATTAAAATATGTCAGTTTCAGTTGATTTACCAGAGTGCTGTCCTATTTCTGTTCCTTGGCCTCGCCTTCCCCCATATATCTCAGCCGGACCCAGTGCTGGCCAAAGTGGCCAGAACTGAGAGCAATGATGGTGTCGTGTCTTTACTATCACTAACTGAAGACTTATAGTTTTTATCAAAGATTCTCTGTAATTAGCATTTCATGATTAACTAATCATGCTAATGTAATCAACTAGGAAGTCGGGGCACCAAGGAAAATATTCAGATAACAAAGTTATAATTTTACTAATACAACTTTTCAGATATATTTTAATATCTGATTAGTCTTCTTAATTAATTAATTATTTGATCTCACATTAGTCTCATTCCAAACGTCGTAAATTCTTGATCTGCACGAACCCAGTCTTTACTATGAGTCATCCATACATCAATTGTCTTAAATAATTTATTTACTAACTAAGTAATTCACAGAAATGCATAAACAAAGAGTAGATAGTTACAAGGAAATGATAACGGAGTTTCCCTAGTGGGATAAACCGGTATCGCGGCTTGGTGGACACAAAGGGAGACTTTGTGAGACTCTACAAAGTTGATAATCATAACAATTGAAATGCTAATCCTTTGCACATGAACGCTCACTCATTCGGGAATAATTGCAATCGATATATATATTTACGCTCAGTGTGTCGTCGGGATTAGTTTCTGTTGGAGAGTTTGTCCACCCTCTCTCTGTCGTTAGAATGAATAGTTCAGGGTGACATTCATTAATGTCGTTATAGGATAGATGTTTCGGCGGTTGTCGGTCTTCGCGTTCAATGATACCGAATTCTTAGCTGCAGACTAGTAATTCATATCAAAAACTTGTTCTTATTCTGTCGGTATCAATAGTCTAAGAGTTCAACCACGTGGTGTGGTTAAAAGATTCAGCCATCTACTCAAACCTTAGGTTTATGGTCTCCTCTCAAACCTTGGCCCTCTCGTGGTAAGCTGGTCTGCAACCTTTAGTCCTCTCGTAATTGAGAGAAACGTGGAATGTTGAGAAATTCTCAAGGTGGGGGTTTTATTCGGAAGAGCAGAAAGGGGCCTGTTCCAGGACCTCAGACCATAAACGTGCTCATTGGCGGTCCTCTGATTTAGTTAAACTCCAAAGGGAATTGGAGTTTCCTTCAACTCTTTGGGATAGGGGGCAGCATTTTCACTTTTTGATGAAAAGCGTGCCCAGAGTAAACTGCCTCCTACTCAGTCCCAGATGCTAATATATGCATATTATTAGTAGATTTCGATAGAAAACACTCTACATTTTCTGAAACGGTTTAAATGATGTCTGTGAGTATAACAAAACTCATATGGCAGGCGAAAACCTGAGAAAAATCCAACCAGGAAGTGGAAAATCTGAGGTTTGCAGTTTTTCAAAGCTTGGCCTATCGAAAACACCATGTCTATAGGGTAAAATTGTTTGAACTTGTTTGAGGCTCCTACGATAAAGGAGGGGGGAATGAGGGCTCTTTGAGTCAGTGGTCTGGCAGAGTGTCACAGGCTCATGACGCGCGGTCACGAGAGAGTCAGCTCTCGTTCCATGGCTTTTTTATAGACAATGGAATTCTCCGGTTGGAACATTATCGAACATTTATGATAAAAACATCCTAAAGATTGATTCTATACAACGTTTGATATGTTTCTAAGACCTGTAATCTAACTTTTTGGAATTTTCGTCTGACCTTTCCGCTGGATTTTTTTTAAACGCCCTAACAAAAGGAGGTATATGGACATAAATAATGAACAATCAAACATTTATTGTGGAACTGGGATTCCTGGGAGTGCATTCTGATGAATATTTATAATGCTATTTCTGACTAATGTTGACTGCGCAACATGGCGGATATTTATTTGGGCTGGTTTGGGCTCTGAGCTCCGTACTCAGATTATTGCATGGTATGCTATTTTCATAAAGTTTTTTTTAAATCTGACACAGCGGTTGCATTAAGCATTTTCGGTTGCATTAAGCACAAGCATTTCGCTACACTTGCATTAACATCTGCTAACCATGTGTATGTGACAAATAAATTTGATTTGATTTTAAGGAGAAGTGTATCAAAAGTTCCATGCATAACGGTTGTATTTTCATCAACATTTATAATGAGTATTTCTGTAAATTGATGTGGCTCTGCAAAATCACAGCATATTTTGGAACTACTGATCATAACACGCCAATGTAAAATGAGATTTTTGGATATAAATATACACTTTATCGAACAAAACATACATGTATTGTGTAACATGAAGTCCTATGAGTGTCATCTGATGAAGATCATCAAAGGTTAGTTGTGCTTTTTGTGACTCCTCTCTTTGGCTGGAAAAATGGCTGGCTTTTTCTGTAAATTGGTGGTGACCTAACATGATCGGTTGTGGAGCTTTCGATTTAAAGAATTTTTGAAATCAGACACTGTGGCTGGATTAACTAGAATGTTATCTTTAAAATGGTGCCTAATACTTGTATGTTTGAGAAATTTGATTTATGAGATTTCTGTTGATTTGTATTTGGCGCTCTGCAATTTCATTGGCTGTTGGCGGAACCCCGTTCCAAGACAGGTTAAACAGTCCAAAATCACATTACACAATTTCACAAATAGTATCATCCTCACTCATTCATCTTATACAACAATTAGATGTAAACCTCATATCTGAGGCTATTATATAAACAGTGTTATGGTAATGTGGCAGTATTGTCTCCCATGAGTTTCACAACATTGTACCAAACGGACAAGTTCGTAGCTGGATTCTTCACCGATCTGTGAGGTGGAAGAAATTCCTTTGTTCTCTCTATGAAAACTCACTCTCTCTCTCTATACTGTGGCCATGAGGAGATAATCTCCTCCAGGAATTTACGACCTGAGGTCACAGCAGCCTGAGTGTAGGAGACAGAGAGAGGGGTGCTCGCTGTACCCAAAGAGGGCAACGTCATGACAATGGTAAGGCTTAGTTTGGCTGATCACTGTGGGAATAGGGAGGGCTTTCTGCCGGCGTCAAGACATGGTGTTCACTAGTTGAGTTTAGGTGAATTGCCTCTTTTCCTTTTCCTGACATGGTGTTCACTAGTTGAGTTCAACTTACCTCCTCCCTCCATCAGAGGAAGACTAATAAGGAGAACCAGGGAGTGTTCAGGGCCCAAGCTAATTTGATGGTGGCTGTGTTTATTGTTGTGGAACGGTGAGTCATACTAAAAAAAAGGTATTCTGAGCTATTTGGGCGACCGACTGACAACCTCTCTACACACTCCCCTCTCAGTACCTAACAAAAATAACTGTCCCTGCGTCCATAGTGCCAAGATGATGAATTATAAATAGATTGCTCTTAGTGGTAGTGTTGTGAAGGAAAACATGCTGTTATCTAAACCTGGATCTCAAGGATCTAAATACTGTGGACCCAAAGGTATTTAATACTTTTTCTTGTTGTTTTTCAGAGAGAGGGAGATAAATGAAAGGGGAAGTGTAGTATAAAAATGGGGAACCTACGGGAAGACCTGGGATCAGAACCAAAGTCTCTAGGGGTAATATGGGGTCCAGAGTGGGCTACACTGTCATTTGACCAGACTCCAGCACAGTCTATGATAGTTTCATCTTCCTTGGGACCAGTAAACTAAAAGGGCTTGACGGATGAAAAGTTACTGAAATTTGAGAGGTTGAATACTGCTTGTTAACTGATTCTGTGTATCTATTTAACAGGTTCCCTGACCTAATGCAGAACACCTGTGCTTCACTAATTAAAAAGGAGGTGTGGCTTCTGCTATTCAGGAAATAGCCAGAGTAGATAGAGATAGCTAGGAGAGCAGCTGCAGTCTTAACTCCCATATCAACCCCTAGCCTCGGACAAACCCTTAGCTAGGCACTTGTGTAGATCTGAGAAGATTGCATAGATGTTAGCAATATATTGGTAGCTCCATCTTGCCCTCTGATAGGCCTGGTGGAATTGTGGCCATATTGCAGAGACATATCCAATCCTATCAGATCTAGTGCCTACAGGACAGGGACTAGGGGTTCATTTGGTATTCAAGAAACCCATACCTGCCGCCCCAAAACACCTGTCACATTTACTTCACATCCAAGCATGACCCAAAAGAGAAAGATTATTCTTTACAATATGGGAAGGAAACACACAGGGAAAGAAACACACAACTACCGAGGGTTGTATTCATTTGGGCACACCATAGCAAAACGTTTCAAAACATGCAATGATAATGACTGTTTCTTATATGATGAGTTCAGGTTATACCTCCCCATTTTATAATACCTATCCGTTTTCTTCCATTTTGTGCCCAGTAAATACAACCCAGATGAAGGGAGTACTAGATTAATTCCAGCTGTTTGCGAGTAAAGAACCCCTCCGAATCACTTCTTCTCTTCTCCTTGCCTTAAGCCCATAATAAACTGACATTAGCCATGTTTCCATGACCTTGTCCATATATTTTTTGTCAATATTTAGATATTTTGCATAGAAAATAAATGGGACAATTGCTTGCTAGGGTGCATTGCCATTTAACTATCTTGTGTTGATAAAAACAGCTGGATGTAATGATGTCACATTAAAAATGTGTTTCCATTAGCTATTTAGGCAAATTGCTCATTAATAAACTGCCGACAGCCTGTATGCCATCCCATCTATCTCTTTCATGTCTCAGGTAGCCCAGCAAAAACAAGAATGGGTAGAATGCAATAATTGACTAATAATTCTTATGTGCCAACTTATCGTCACGGCCCGTGCCATGGTGAAACTTGCACTGCTGTAGATCTGAAATAATTGGATGGTGAAATTTGCCAGCCAAGCAGAAAAGCAAGGTGAAGCAATTCAGGCATTCTTGAAAGTCAGGACAATCCACACTATTGAAACAGTAGTTGAAGAAATTGATTTTGTAAGCAGCAGGCATTAAGAATTAAATATGGGGTGAAGCTTTATTTTTATTTGATGACATCAGTTGACATCAGACATCATACCTTATAAATTATTTGTCAATCACCATTTATTCGAAAAACAGAGTTTCCATCATCATTTGCCTCAATAAAGAAAGTTCAATAAACAGGGCCTGTTCTGGCCATTCTGCTGCCCTAGGTAGAGACAAAAATATATATTTTTGAGACAATGCTTTTGTCGAATAAACCTTGGTCAATGGAAACCTGCCTAATGACTTACAGTAACTGGACACACAATCGTGTGTGAGCGCACACAGATTGATATGGAACATAGTCATTAGTCGGTTACTGCACTGACAGGACTGTCACACCCTGATCTGTTTCACCTGTCTTGTGCTTGTCTCCACCACCCAGCAGGTGTCCCTCATTTCACCCCATTATCCCCTGTGTACATATACCTGCGTTTTCTGTTGGTCGGTTGAGAGTTCATCTTGTCTTGTCAAGTCTTACCAGCATGTTTTCCAGTATCGCTAGTTTCTGTTTTCTAGTCCTCCTGGTTCTGATCATTCTGCCTGACCTGAGCCTGCCTGCCATTCAGTCCCTGATTGATGCTGTCTTGGATTACCGACCCCTGGACCTGCTGTTTGCCTGCCTCCCTGTTTTGTAATAAACATTTCAGATTCAAACTGTCTGTCTCCTGTGTCTGCATCTAGGTCTTATCCTGAGTCATGTTAGTACAAACTGACCCTGCATTCCACCAAGGATTCTAGACCTTGGCGGAATGCCCATGACTGCAAATTCAATACATTGCTGGAGCAATTCCGCGGATTGTCGATTAGGCAGCCAGCCACAACAGTAACCTCCCAGCCTCTCAGTAACCCCACTGTAAGCAGCGTGTCTCTCCAGCCCACCCCGGCTTCCAGAGAACCCCACTTACCTCCTCCGGAGTGCTACGCTGGAGATTCAGGAAACTGTTGGGCGTTTCTCTCCCAGTGCTCCCTCATCTTTGAGCTGCAGCCCTCTTCTTTTCCCTCGGACAGCTCAAAGATAGCGTACCTTATAAAGCTGATGTCCAGGAGGGCTCTCGCCGGGAAACTACTCCGGCTACATCAGGACTTCCGTAGTGTGGCAGACTATGCAGTCGATTTCCTTACGTTGGACGCGGAGAGTGCCTGGAACCCGGAATCTCTGTTCGACACATTCCTGCATGGATTATCGATGGAGATTAAATACGAGATCGGGAGCTGCCCATGGGATCTCGACTCAGGAACATAGGAGGGAGATGAGGTCTGGTCCCAGTCACACTCGCTCGTCCAAGGATCGATCCCAGCTCGCCTCCGAGGAATCCCGGAAGTCCCCGACGTCGACATTACCAAGAGAGTCTGAGGTTACCCGGGGAATCACAGAGGTCTGCTGACTCGCCGCCTCTGGAGCCCATGCAACTTAGCAGAGCTAGGTTGTCTCCAGACGAACGTTTACGCAGACTGAACAACAAGAGCTGTCTGTATTGTGGTACTACCGGTCATTTCATTTCTACCTGTCCATTAACCTCACTAGGGTAGGAGGCACTATTTTCACCTCCTGATGAAAAGTGTGCCCAAAGTAAACTGCCTGCTACTCAGGCCCAGATGCTAGGATATGCATATAATTAGTAGATTTGGATAGAAAACACTTCAAAATGGATACAAAACAGTTTCTAAAACTGTTAAAATAATGTCTGTGAGTATAACAGAACTGAAATGGCAGGAAAAAACCTGAGAAAAATCCATCCAGGAAGTGGGATTTTTTTATGTTTGTAGTTTTCCATTGACTGCCTATACAGATTCCATTGACTTAGGACTGCAATTCCTATGGCTTCCACTAGATGTCAACAGTCTTTAGAAATGGTTTCAGGCTTGTATTCTGAAAAATGAGGGAGTATGACCACTCTGAATGAGTGGACACTGCAGTGTCCCAGAAGTTTTTCTTGCGCCCGACCGGTTGAAACGTTATTGTTTATTATGACTACAAACAACCCGAGGATTGACTATAAACATCGTTTGACATGTTTCTATGAACTTCACTGATACTTTTCAGATTTTTCGTCTCCCTCTTGTGACTGCCTTTGAGCCTGTGGATTACTGAACAAAACGCGCAAAGAAAACAGATGTTTTTGGGTATAAAGAGGGACTTTATCGAACAAAACTAACATTTATTGAGTAAATGGGAGTCTTGTGAGTGCAACCATATGAAGATCATCAAAAGTAAGTGATTAATTTTATCGCTATTTCTCTACTTGTGTAACTCCTCTACTTGGCTGGTAACTGTTTGTAATGATTTGTCTGCTGGGCACTGTTCTCAGATAATCGCATGGTATGCTTTCCCTGTAAAGCCTTTTTGAAATCTGACACTGTGGTTGGATTAACAAGAAGTTCATCTTTAAACCGATGGATAACACTTGTATGTTTTATGAATTTTTATAATAAGTATTTCTGTTGTTGAATTTGGCGCTCTGCAATTTCACTGGATGTTGGCCAGGTGGGAGGCTACCGTTCCACACCCCCTAGAGAGGTTAAAAGACCAGGCTCATCAGTAGGTGCGAGTACGTTGGTGGGCCATATGGAGAATTTCCAAACTGTCAGTACTCGTACCCCTCTCCATGCCATCCTGCTGCGGGGGAAACGGTTAAAATCTCTCTGGGTACTCATTGACTCTGGGGCCGACGAGTTTTATGGACACGATCCTGGTGTCAACCCCTTTTCATTCCCATGAACAACAGAGCACTGGATGGGTGCTCTATTGGCAGAGTCACCTACAATACGGTTCCTTTCAACCTGCAAGTGTCAGGAAACCACAGTGAGTCCATGCAATTTCTGCTCACGGTTTTGGGGTTTCCATGGCTCCAGAGGCACAATTCCCTAATCGACTGGACTGTTGGTTCTATCAAGGATTGGAGCCCGTTTTGCCATGCTCATTGCCCCGGGATGTCTTCCTGCGGGCTTGGGAAAAGCCCTGAACGTCTCCACCATTCCCGCTGAGTACCAGAACCTCCGGGAGGTTTTCCCTTTGTTGTCATTGCAAACAAAGGGTATATAACAAAGTATTGAGATAAACTTTTGTTATTGACCAAATACTTATTTTCCACCATAATTTGCAAATAAATTCATTAAAAATCCTAGAATGTGATTTTCTGGATTTTTTTTCTCATTTTGTCTGTCATAGTTGAAGTGTACCTATGATGAAAATTACAGGCCTCTCTCATCTTTTGAAGTGGGAGAACTTGCATAATTGGTCGCTGACTAAATACTTTTTTGCCCCACTGTATCCCTGGACTTTGTCTCCCTCCATCAGATGGCAACTCCACTATCCTGAAGGTGGTGGATAAGTTTTCCAAAGCTGCCCATTTCATGGTGCAGCACGACTTCCGGATCCACAGACTTCTGGTGGACATGGTCTCCGATCTCGGTCCTCAATTCTGGAAGGGATTCTGCACCCTCATTGGGTCGTCGGCCAGCCTGTCCTCCGGTTTTCATCCCCAGTCTAATGGCCAGTCGGAGCGAGCAAATCAGGACCTGGAGACAGCTCTTCGTTGCCTCCTCTCTGCCAACCCCACCACCTGGAGCCAACACTCGCGTGGGTGGAGTACTCCCGCAACGCCCTTCCCTGCTCGGCCACTAGTTCCATGGGATATCAGTCCTTGCACTTCCCTGAGCAAGAGGAAGAGGCCACGTACCCTCAGCACAGATGTTTGTCCACCACTTTCACCGTACCTTGATGATAGCCCAGTCCGCTCTTCTCAAGACCACCTCCAGGTATCGGCGACAGACTGACCGCCACCGGACCCCTGCTCCCGCTATCGTCTCGGGCAGAGGGTATGGCTGTCCACTCGGGACCTGCCCCTCCGGCTGGAGTCCCATAAACTTTCCCCCCATTTTATTGTCTCTTTCCCCATCTTTAAGTTTCTTAGCCCCTCTGCTGTGTATCTTCTGTTGTCCCACATCCTCTGTCTCACAGTCCTTTGTCTCCTGTTTCTGCCTGTCCCTGAGCCTGACTGCCATTCAGTCCCTGATTGATGCAGTCTTGGATTACCAACCCCTTCCTGCCCTGGACCTGCCATTTGCCTTCCCCCTGTTTTGTAATAAACATTTGAGATTCAAACTGTCTGCATCTGGGTCGTGTTAAGGACAGTGAGACAAGGTAGTTGAAAGGTGTTGTCAGTCAATAGCCCTGCTCCCACCACCAGGGCCTTTAGGCACTTGTGTAGATCTGAAAGGATTGGATTGGTCTCATTTCTCTTGGCCTATGAGAAGGTGAAGTGGAGCTATTACTATATTGCTGATACCTATCCAATTCTTTAATAGATTTATAAGTCCATCTTTAGTAGAGATGTGAAACATATTGTTTTGGATATTTTGAATGGACACGTTTCACTTGTGTCCTTTCAAATAGCATTTCAAGGCAATATGTTTCCTTTCTGTTTATTAATTCTACACTGAACAAAAATAATATATGGATTTCACATGACTGGGAATACAGATATGCACCTGTTGGTCACAGATACCTTAAGAAAATGTAGATCAAAAGGATAAAACAAAACAGTATGTGGTGTGACTACCATTTGCCTCATGCAGCGTGACACATCTCATTCACATAAAGTTAATCAGGCTGTTGATTGTGGCCTGTGGAATGTTGTCCCACTCCTCTTCAATGGCTGTGCGAAGTTGCTGGATATTTTGGATATTCTGGATATTAACTGGAACATGCACATCGATCCAGAGCATCCCAAACATGCTCAATAGGTGACATGTCTGATGAGTGTGCAGGCCAGCAATTGTGTACAGATCCTCATGCACTGCCCCATGCTAAAACGTGAGGTGATGGTGGCAGATGAATGGCACGACAATGGACCTCTTGATCTCATCATGGTATCTCTGTGTATTCAAATTGCCATCGATGAAATGCAATTGTGTTGACATCAGCAAACTGTTCGCCCACACAACACCAAAACACGCTGTCTGCCATCTGTTTGGTATAGTTGAAACCGGGATTCATCTGTGAAGAGCACACTTCTCCAGCATACCAGTGGCCATCTAAGGTGAGCATTTGCTCACTAAAGTTGGTTATGACGCCAAACTGTAGTCAGGTGAAGACCCTGGTGAGGACGACGAGCTTCCCTGTGACGGTTTCTGACAATTTGTGCAGAAATTCTTTGGTTGTGCAAACCCACAGTTTCATCAGCTGTCGGGGTGGCTGGTCTCAGACAATCCCGCAGGTGAAGAAGCTGGATGTGGAGGTCCTGGGCTGCCGTGGTTACATGTGGTCTGCGTTTGTGAGGCCGATTGGACGTACTGCCAAATTCACAGCTCTGGTGGACATTCCTGCAATAGAATGCCAAATAAACGCTCCCTCAAAACATGTGGCATTGTGTTGTGTGACAAAACTGCAAACTTTAGAGTGGCCTTTTTATTGTCCCCAGCACAAGGTGCACCTGTGTAATGATCATGCTGTTTATTCAGCTTCTTGATATGCCACACCTGTCAGGTGAATGGATTATCTTGGAAAAGAAGAAATGCTCACTAACAGGGATGTAAACAAATTTGTGCAAAACATTTGAGAAAAATAAGCTTTGTGCATATGGAACATTTCTGGGATCTTTTATTTTAGCTCATGAAACATAGTACCAACATTTTACATGTTGCGTTTATATTTTTGTTCAGTATATATTCAGTGTGTAATTCCATATTTATGCATAGCATTTGTTTTTGTTGAACATCTCATTCTGGCATACGGCCTGTGTGCCGCTCGCTCACGCGGAAACATTGGCCTCATAATCTGAAGCGGGCGAGGATGGTGACACTGCAGGAAATCAAATGACCATAGTCAATGAAACAGCTACCATGGCTGACGTGCCTTGTGTCGTTGGGCCACCAGTTAGAACGTCACACTGACATACTGACATCCCTGATACTGTACCCCAAATGACATGGGAGTTGTTAGAGATTGGAGGGTATATGTTATATGCATTTGGGCATGCTATCCTGGTATGGTATGGCATGCTTGCATAGTGTGCTATCGTTCGTGGTTTGATTAGACTGGATAGAGATGAATTGTTTATTGATCCTATGGAGAGATTGAGCTGCAGTTTACATGTCACAAGTTTGCCATGCTTTGTGTTAAGGGTATCATGTGACCATCTTCTTGGTAGCTCTGAAAGGCATGCAAACTGTGTGTGCATGTGCATGTTTTATAGCCATGGAATATGCACCTATTCTTGGGAGCCATATAGTTTGATCATGTATCTTATCAAAAGCCGTGAAGTCTTCACTGACATGTTCTAAGTAATTGAGTGTGCACAGTAGTCCCGTAATTTCCGAAAATGTGGAAGAAATTATATTTATATATTTAATACATTTCACGGCAATAAACTACCACTAACGTGTGATAGTCTTAACCATCTGCTGCATACCAATTGAATTCAGTTTGAGTTCATTAAATTAAATCAAATCAAATCAAATGTATTTATAAAGCCCTTCGTACATCAGCTGATATCTCAACGTGCTGTACAGAAACCCAGCCGAAAACCCCAAACACCAAGCAATGCAGATGTTGAAGTAATGCAATGGAGAAAACCCTAAGAGTGTACTATTATCTCATTTTAACATATGATCACGTAAAGCAAAATGGCAGTGCATTCACATCTTGCCTTTTAAAAGGTTAAAATTCTATACTACAGTATGTCATCAAAAGCAATTGCATAATCCACAAACACAAAACACTGATTAAGAATTTCCCTTGAGCTGAAAAAGTAGGGAGATATCTGACTGACTAGTATAGATATAGACTAAATGAGATTATATAATGTCTCATCAGATGAATCTTGACATGTATCCATCCTTGTATTGAATATTAGGATGAAATGATTTCTATAGACGGAACTGAACTAGGGTAACGTCTTTAGTGGTATTCCAATCACTTTCGGATTATTGGGTTGAGTTATAGACAGCATACAGTATACTTTACGTCATAATGTTTGCCTAAGAGAAAGAACAGGGTTGTGTTTGGTTATTAGACTTTTGTTTCTGGATATTCATGCTCTTGAGTGAGATTATTTCTTCATTGGTCATCTTTGGTCAAATAATTTTAGTAAAACAGATTACATCCCATGCTGATAATATGTTTACTTGCCTTTTATGGTGCATACTATAATTGTAGTATCAACAAATGGCACAGACATATAAAAGATGGTTAACCATGCTAGGGTATATTGATAGTTGCAGTTGGTATTTATTGGCCCATTGTGTAACGATTGATTGAAATAACTTTTCAGTATATTAATTTTTGTGTCATGTATATAATATTTTTAGAGTCTTAATGGATTTTTCAAATGCAATGTGTCATTTTGGTCAAAGTGTTTCAGTTTGGGGCTGCGTGTTAATTGTTTTGAAAAAGTGAATTATGTTTGGACAAATGTGCTCAAGCAATCAAAAACTGTAATCAAAAGTTAGCAAAAATAAACCATTTTCATTTGTGATTCCGACACACTGTCGTCCCTGTCACTGCTTTGAGGCAATGGAGTAAATCAAGATTTGAAAAGGCAGTGGGTGGCCCAAATATCTGCCCTATTATAACCCACCCAGACATAGCCATGAGATATTCTCTGGTAGTCTAATTTCAACATTCAGACAACGTAAATGAAATACCCCATTATAGATAATTGGCTTCCTATCACCTCACCTAGGGTTTTGCTAACACCTTTGTAAGAAGTGAATTATCTTTAGGTTACCATGGCAGCCCTCGGTCGGGGTGTTAGTACCGTGTGTGTGTGTGTGTGTGTGTGTGTGTGTGTGTGTGTGTGTGTGTGTGTGTGACGCACAATCTGGTGTGACTAGACGTGTACCACGAAGTGTAAGTTAGGGGTGTGAGATCATAATAACAAACTGAAACTACGGTGCCCAGGAGATGGCATGCACCGTAGCTGTGCTGCAAGATCATGCAACCATTTTAGGCACAGTTTGACAAAATGGTGCTTTATACCAAGCCCAGGTCAAGACAAGATGAAATAACTTTTTCCGTAATTGGCCAAGGTTTGGGTCAATTCCATTCTCTAGACTCAATTCAAGAGCTAAAGTGAAATTCAAATCATGATTCATAATTATTTCATATCAGGACTTTTGAAATATTTGTTTGAATTGAATTGCAAATTCAAATTTCAAATTGAAGGTAATGCTGCAATGGTAATGCCGCAATCATGCCATTTGAATTAATTTGCAAAATCTCTGCTAAAGTTCTCGTCTCATCCATGTGGCTGTGTTGAATTCTTATATTATTTTGCAACAGTTGGCATGGTAAATATGAGACAAATAGAGGAGGAATGACAGAATTGAATGTTGCCAATTGGGGATTCAAACTCACAACACCAGGGGGGACATGCTTGGTTCAGAATCAGCAGCACTACCACTAGACCAGCCCCAAGCACTTTGGCTGTGTTGTTTTGATCACTTTACATGGCTTGATAATACATGACCATCTGGTGTTTTTTGATTCATCAACACACAAGTGGTCTGCGTCCCAAATGACACCCTATTCCCTGCTGTGCTCTACTTTTGCCAGAGTCCTATGTGGTCAAAAGTAGGGCAGTAAATATGGAAAAGGGTGTCATTTAGGATGCAAACACGTTTTCTGAATTGCCGGATATCGAGTAGTGTGTGGTGGGTACTTGAAAACGTGCTGGTGCTCAGCCTGATATCTTAATCATTTCAATTGGATTGAGCTTCTGGTGAAAGACTGTAGCGAAATCTAGAATGGAGTACCCTTGAGTGAAGAAGGCCTTTGGGGACTGCCGTGTGGTCCCCTACTCTGTGTGTGGGAATAAATTACATTTCTATTCCATTAATTTTTATTGCACGAACAGAAAAGTGATGTGTTCCTCAGGTTTTACATTTTATTGTATGACAGTGAAGTTACTTTGTCCTCAGACTAATAAAGAGATTTTGGCCTAAAGAGGCAGTGGGCCTAAGAAACATAGACATGTGTGTGCTACCTCTGGGCAATTAATACATTTAATCTATCACTTAAAGGGCAATTCTGCCACTTTTCAACCTCATATTCATCATCTCCAGCACCAAACCAGTGTTTACAAATGATATGTGGTGTGGCAGACCACATATCACATATCCTGCTCCAGGAGACCTCCTCTTGGATACAATCTTCTGGGCTCCGGGGTCTTGCTGTATTCTGTGGAGAACAAAACCGAGCTCCTTCCGTCATCTCTGGTACTGAGCAAGACTATACGAGAGTAACCTCTCTTCACCCAGTCCCCATACCCGTGTGCTTTATGGGACTGGTCCAGCTGGTGAGTGCTACATATGTCTCCCTTTTCGATAGGGCATCTGCGTTCCCATGCTTCACCCCTGACCTGTGCACAACAGGAAAAGAGAAGCCCTGAAGGGATAAGAACCCCCTGGTGAACCCGGTCGTTTGTGTCCCTTCCCCTGACCATCCAGATCAGGGGAGCATGGTCTGTGACCAGGGTGAAGTGGGTACCCAACAGGTAATATTTGAATGTCTAGTTTCCACTAGACACTCTTTCTTGACAATAGAGTACTTTTTTTCTCTGGGTATCAGCTTTTGGCATATGTACATGATGGGGTGCTCCTCCCAATCGTGTACCTGGGACAGGACGGCCCCTAGTCCCATGTCGCATGCATCCGTCTGGACCAATGTCGGTACCTGGAAATCGGGTGTTAAGAGAATCGGATGGGAACACAGCGCTTCCTTCAGGCGCTTGAACGCCCCTGCGTTCTCAACCTGTCCATTTCACTATTTTCGGGAGGCGGGCCCTGGTTAGATAGGTAAGGGGGAGGCTTTAGCCTCAAAGTTGGGAATAAACCGGCTGTAGTATCCTGCCAGTCCCAGGAAGGACTTGACCTGTGTCTTGGTGAGTGGAACGGGCAAGTCACGTACCGTGTGCACCTTCCTCTCCTGGGGTTTGACGTTCCCCCGTCCAATCAAATACCCCAGATACTCTACCTCCTCGAACCCTAGCTTGCATTTCTTGGGGTTTGCTGTCAACCCAGCTTGCCTGAACACATCCAGCACCCCCTGGAGGTACACCCCCATCAGGTACTCTTCCCAACCTTGGCTGTGGATGATGATGTCATACAAATAGGTTGCTGCGTACTGTTGGTGGGGTCGGAGGACTCGGTCCATCAGGTGCTGGAATGTGGGTGGGGCTCCGTGAAGACCGAATGGGAGCACTCGGTACTGATATAAGGCGTCTGGTGTCAAAAACGCCATCATTACAGAAGCACAGGCTACCGTTCGGTTTGAGCACCCACACGATGGGGCTGCATCATGCGCTGTGGGAGTCTTCGATGACCCCCATCCTCAGCAGAGCCTCCACTTTCTGCTTCACGGCATCCTTTGGGCCTCGGGGATCCGATATGGCCGATATCCAATATGTGGTGTTCAATGAAGGACGTGTGGCCTGGCTTCTTGGAGAACACCGCCACATTCCGATCGACATGCCCCCGGAGTGTTTGCTTCGAGGTGCTTGAGGTCCTCATTGCTCGGGACCACCACTGGTACCATTGGCATCCTGGGTCCCGACCATAACATGGCCAAGGCTGTCCTGTCATGCCACCTCTTAAATAGGTTCACATGGTAAATCTGTTGGGGTTTCCTCCTCCCCGGCTGCCGTACGCAACACTTGACAGGTCCAAGCTTCTCTATCACCTCGTACAGCCCGTGCCTTGTTTCCAGGAACTTACTTTCTGCTGTGGAGATTAAGACCAACACATTGTCTCCCACCTGGAATTCACAGGGCTGGGTTCCCCGATTGTAAACCTGGGTTTGGGCACATTGGGCCCTTCTTCTCCATATGTTCATTTATCAATGGCCATATGGCTGTCATCCGCTCCCTCATCGTCTCCACGCGTTCTACCACACTGAGTAAGGGGGCGGCTGGACTTCCCACACCTCCTTGGCAAGGTCAAGTAGACCGTGTGCCCTCCTCCCATAGAAGAGTTGAATGGGGAAAACCTGGTGGATGACTGGGGCTCTTCTCGGATCGAGAACATTAGGTGAGGTAGTAGATGGTCTCAGTTCTCCCTGTCCTGCTCGTTGACCTTCCGCAGCATTTGATTGAGCATTTTATTTAACCGCTCACCGAGCCCATCCGTCTGCGGGTGAAAGACAGAGGTCTGGATCTGCAGAAGAGCACACAAATATTTAATTAGACAGGAAATAAGCTCGGTACCTTGGTCAGTGAGGATCTCGTTCGGGACGTCCAACCGGCTAAGGAGGTGTAACAGTTCTCGGGCAATTCCCTTGGAGACTGCCGCCTTTAAAGAATGGCCTCGGGATACCGGGTGGCATAATCTAATATACTATTACCAGGATGTACCGGTGTCCTTGTGCCATTTTTACCAGGGGTCCTACTATGTCCATGGAGATGCATTCAAAGGGCACCCCGATCAGTAGGGGGACAATAGTCTTCCACAGCACTCCTCATCATGGGCCAATGGAACCAGGAACTGATATGTTCCCGGGTCTTCTCCATTCCCAGGTGGATAATCAACAGATGTGTGTGGGTTGACTAACTGTTCCTACGTACTGTCGGGGCAGCCACAGTACCTCTTGAAGTTCCCCCTGTTGGTGCGACACCTGATAGAAAAGGTTATTCTTCATTTGGACATGGCCATCCACCGCTATCACTTGGACTGCGGCGGCATTCAAGTTCGGATCCTCCCACTGGGCAGTCCTGAATTGTCCCCTCAATTGGCCCATGACGGGTGTATCGGCTGGTCCCTCGAAATCAATGAGGGGGAGGATGTGCTCCTCCTCCAGTTGTTCACCGGGGGGTTGGGTTCCGGCACCCCCTCCACCTCTGACTCTGGACACGTATAGATGGGTTTGTCAACCGCTTGCTTCTGGGCTGCGCAGGTGATGGGTCGTCCTCACTCGTCACCCGCCGGCTCATACCTTTTTCCTCAGCTCGTGCCTCCACAGTGCTGTGAACAGTGGACAATCTTGTCCCATAAGGAGGGGTACAGGCAACTCCGGTACGGCACCCACCATCATCTGGCAGCTCCCTTGTGGCGTCACGATGCTGGCTTGTACGGTCGGATACCGCTTAGTGTCACAGGAAACGAACATCTCCCTGCCAAGTTCAGTCCTCTGAGCCAACAGGCCCGTGTCTAAGAGCATAACTACACTTCCGGAGTCCAATAGAACTTCAGTGTTGTGTCCATCTACTTTCACCTAGGACCATGGCAGCCGTTAGTTTGTGGTGTGCCCAACAAGAGGTGACATAGTTCACTGCGTGGACCACCTCGTCTGGCCCACCTCGCCTCCTGGCTTGCTGATGGCATCAACTCCTCTCGAGCCGGGCCATTCCATGCAAGGTGAACCTGGGCGCTACACTCAAAACACCTTTTTGGTCTCCATCTACCTGGGGTCGGCGGCGCCGGTATGCTCTCCTCGAGCTGTCTCTCTACAGGTCTGCGGTCCTTTGGCCCTGTTGACTGTCGGTTCGGGGTATACAGTGGTAGGGGTGAACTTTCCATACGTTCCCTTGGGGAGAGGCATCGGCCACGAACCTCCAGTCGTGGACAAGTTGGGCCCGATGGGCCAGGCTGTACCCGTAGCGGCTGTGTATCTCTAGTTTGAGACCGTCGTAGTTAGCCGTTCGTCGTTAATATCCCATACGCCTTTTGGGCATTCCCGGACAGGAATGGGGCCAGCAGACATGCCCACTTCGGCCTTGGACAGCTTTCCCATAGCGCTGTCCGTTCAAATGTCCAGAGGTATGTTTCGATGTCATTGTCTTCCTAGCTTGATTAAAAACTGGTTTGGATGCGATTCAGTATGTGCTCCTCCTTGTAGCTTCCTGATTTCCTCAAAAAGGTGGACATTTTGTAGCTGCTGTTCCTCCAGCATCCATTCCTGAACCACCTGTTGTGCTTGTTGGGCCTGGACGAACTGAGCTATCAACTTGTCCATGCTGATGCTGTGTAAATGTCAACCTGAACTGACCCTGTTATCAGAATTCCCGCATTCTCCACCAACTGTGGCAGACCAGGTGGTTTGGTCAAGACGTTTACACAGATCAGACACAGACAGAATTAGCAAGGTTTCAAGGGTGTTTATTTAAATAACAAAGAATAGGTCTCCTCCAGGAGACCACCTCCGGAATACCATCTTCGGGGCTCCGGGGTCTTGCTGTATCCTGTGGGTATCAAAACCGAGCTCCCTCTGTTATCTCTGGTACTGAGTGCGATTTTCAATGTACCGATACCATGGCATGGGTACATCGAAAATCTCTTCCCATTTATTTTAAAACCTGTATGACACAGCTGTCAACATTTTTGTCCTCAAATGAAACTGGTATATTCTTCTATTTATGCCAATTCCTTTCAGCAAATTTGTATCTTTAAAATATGGAAGGCAAACAAGTACCCTACATTTTCCCTTTTCCAGTTGCTGTTACGGTTTTCTTCTGGTGAAAGAGAGGCGGACCAAAATGCAGCGTGGTTATTTATAAACATCTTTAATAAAGATGATAACGTGAACAATATACTTATACAAAACAAGAAACCGTGGAAAACCGAAAACAGTCCTAACTGGTGCAAAACACAGAGACAGGAACAATCACCCACAAGAGACCGAAAGCATATGGCTGCCTAAATATGGTTCCCAATCAGAGACAACGATAAACACCTGCCTCTGATTGAGAACCACTCCAGGCAACCATAGACTTACCTAGAATACTTAACTAAACACAATCCCATAACCCACGAAACCCCTAGACAAAACACATCACATAAATCACCCATGTCACACCCTGGCCTGACAAAATAATAAAGAAAACACAAAATACTAAGGCCAGGGCGAGACAGTTGCCTCCTCCATTTTTGCGGAAATGCTGCAATCAGTTGGTTGTAAATTTGGAATGAGCAGATATTCTCATATATTTTCGATAGCTGCATCCATTTCTATTCATAATATCCTTAATAAATATAATACCACATTATTTTTTCCATAAAGAACATTTTTTTACTCATCAGTATATTTGAGTTTAACCATCAAATTTGTTGTAATATTTGTTCTCTCTTTTCTGGAGGATAAAACTGAAATTGTAACTATCTTTGTTTGGCTTGTTTAAGAAAGGACGATACTTTAAACAATTTCATTTTAGTTAGTCAGAAATGTGAAGTTGTTATCTGTATAAAGGCAAAAAGGACATTTTATAACAAAGAATGAGCCTTTCTTAATAATATACTGGAGAACCATTTGGGGGTTAGGTATAACTTATGTATGAGTGAAGCTTTTAGTGAGAGGTTTAAAGCTTGAAAATGTAATAATTTTAGCTCCCCAAACTCATACTCATTGTAAAAATAGGCACATTTAATTGTGTCTGGTTTAGCATTCCAAATAAAACAAGACATCTGGAGTAGGCAGTGCCATTAGTAAGTACAGTTGAAGTCGTAAGTTTACATACACTTAGGTTGGAGTCATTAAAACCTGTTTTTCAACCACTCCACAAATTTCTTGTTAACAAACAATAGTTTTTGTGCATGACACAAGTAATTTTTCCAACAATTGTTTACAGACGGATTATTTCACTTATTATTCACTGAATCACAATTCCAGTGGGTCAGAAGTTTACATACACTAAGTTGACTATGCCTTAAACAACTTGAAAAATTCCAGAAAATTATGTCATGGCTTTAGAAACTTCAGATAGGCCAAATGCCATAATTTGAGTCAATTGGAGGTGTACCTGTGGATGTATTTCAAGGCCTACCTTCACACTCAGTGCCTTTTTGCTTGACATCATGGGAAAATCAAAAGAAATCAGCCAAGACTTCAGAAAAAAATTGTAGACCTCCACAAGTCTGGTTCATCCTTGGGAGCAATTTCCAAACACCTGAAGGTACCACGTTCATCTGTATACAAACAATAGTAAGCAAGTATAAACACCATGGGACCACGCAGCCGTCATACCGCTCAGGAAGGAGACGCGTTCTGTCTCCTAGAGATGAACGTTCTTTGGTGTGAAAAGTGCAAATCAATCCCAGAACAACAGCAAAGGACCTTGTGAAGATGCTGGAGGAAACCGTTACAAAAGTATCTATAACCACAGTTAAATGAGTCCTATATCGACATAACCTGAAAGGCCGCTCAGCAAGGAAGAAGCCACTGCTCCAAAACCTCCATTAAAAAAGCCAGACTGAGGTTTGCAACTCCACATGGGGACAAAGAATGTACTTTTTAGAGAAATGGCCTCTGGTCTGATGAAACAAAAATAGAACTGTTTGGCCATAATGACCATCATTATGTTTGGAGGATAAAGGGGGAGGCTTGCAAGCCGAAGAACACCATCCCAACCGTGAAGCAAGGGGTGGCAGCATCATGTTGTGAGGGTGCTTTGCTGCAGGATGGACTGGCGCACTTCACAAAATCGATGGCATCATGAGGGAGGGGAAATTGTGGATATATTGAACCAACATCTCAAGATATTAGTCAGGAAGTTAAAGCTTGGTCGCAAATGGGTCTTCCAAATGAACAATGACCCCAAGCATACTTCCAAAGTTGTGGCAAAATGGCTTAAGGACAACAAAGTCTAGGTATTGGAGTGGCCATCATGAAGCCCTGACCTCAATCCTACAGAATATGTGTGGGCAGAACTGAAAAAGTGTGGCCTACAAATCTGACTCCGTTACACCAGCTCTGTCAGGAGGAATGGGCCAAAATCCACCCAACTTATTGTGGGAAGCTTGTGGAAGGCTACCCGAAACGTTTGGCTAAAGTTAAAGGCAATGCTACCAAATACTAATTGAGTGTATGTAAAATTCTGACCCACTGGGAATGTGATGAAAGAAATAAAAGCTGAAATAAATAATTCTCTACTATTATTCTGACATTTCACATTCTTAAACTGAAGTGGTGATCCTATCTGACCTAAAACAGGGGATTTGTATTAGGATTAAATGTCAGGAATTGTGAAAAACTTAATATAAATGTATTTGGCTAAGGTGTATGTAAACTTCCAAATTCAACTGTAAGTAAACAGTGATAGGACCAAAGAGTGAATCAATGTGATTTTTACATAAATAGACAAGTAAATGGTTGCAGAATCTTATCTATTTTTTCTAACTTTCTATTGAAATTGATTGTGGTTAGTTCATTAATATTTTTTTGAGATGTGAATGCCATGTATGTCTACTTCACCATCCACCCATTTTATCGGTAAACTACATTTTATCGGTAAACACAGTTTTATAACAATCCAATACGTAATACGGTACACTTGTCATAATTAGGTTTTAGTCCAGAGAGGCTAGAAAAGTGATCAAGGTCTTCAATGACAGTTTGCAGGGATCCAGATTGCAGACTTAAGAAAAAGGTCATCGGCATACATTGACACTTTTGTTTTTATCCCCTGGATTTCTAACCCCTTGATGTTTTGTTTGATCCCATTTTAATAGCTAGCCTTTCAGTGGCCTTAATAAATAGATATGGAGACAACAGACAGTCTTGTTTTACTCCTCTTAAAAGCCCAATACATTCTGAGAGGTTTACTATTTTACATAGTCGTACTTTATCAAACGCCTTTTCAAAATCTGCTATGAAGGCCAGGTCTGGTATCTTTGATGTTTCATAATGTTCAGTTGTTTCAAGTAATTGTTGTATATTATATGTCCAATATATCGTTCATGTAAAGAACATGTCTGATCAGGATGAACAATATCTGGTAAAGCCTTTTTATTCTATGCTCAATTAATTTCACCAGGATTTTTTTATCTTCTGTAATTTGGCCTTCACACAGGTCTTTCTGTAAATGTGTTAATTTTACATTATTATTATTGTGATTAGGAAAGAAATCCTTACAGTTAATATTATTCAGTGGAAATGGAGGAGACATATGTGAAAATAAAACATATGTTTAATATATTTTGCTTCCTCTTTCAAAATATAATTTGGTGATTCATAGAACACTCCATCATTTGTACGTTTCTGTGAATTATTTTTGGTAGCATTTCACAATTTTTGTAATACATCACACTTGATAATTCTTGAATAAGTATCTCCATTTCTTTTTGTTTTCCTCTATCCTATTGTCACGACTTCTGCCGAAGTCGTTGCCTCTCCTTGTTCGGGCGGTGCTCGGCGTTCGACGTCACCGGTCTTCTAGCCATCATTGATCCATTTTTCATTTTCCATTGGTTTTGTCTTGTCTTCCCACACACCTGTTTTCAATCCCATTCATTACCTGTTGTGTATTTAACCCTCTGTTTCCCCGCATGTCTTTGTCAGAGATTGTTAATTGTCAGTGTTGTTATTTTGTTGTGTTGGTGCGCGACGGGTCCTCGTACCCATGTTTTTTCATGTCTGTACGTTTTAGTGTTATGGAGCATGTTCTGTTGACATTTATTAAAAGTCTCCATTTACACTTCATTTTGACTCTCCTGCGCCTGACTTCCCTGCCACCTATACACACGATGCTGACACCTATGTTGTTCCTCTATAGTACAGTTTCCATTACCATCTACCTGCGGTGTTACTTCCTCTATTTCCTTTATTAGTCTCATCTCTTTTAACCTAAACTGCTTTTGTTTTAATGAGGAGTACTGTATTGAATGGCCTATAAAAGTACATTTAAAAGTGTCCCATACAATAAGGGGATCTGTTGTACCAATGTTGTGCAAAAACAACAGACAAACTTTCATCCAATAGGCTTTGATTAAATTTCCAATAGCCACGTGGAAATTCTGTACGAGTTATATGGAGGCCAATGAGATGGTGTTCCGATCACATTCGGTCTCCTATTCATACTTTTTAAAACTTTTGATGCCAGCAAGAATGAGACTCGGAAGTAATCAAGACGGCTAGCTTGATTTAGCCTCCTCCATGTATCTCTCACTAGGCCAGGGTTTTTCAGCCTCCATATATCATCTAGTTCTAATGTATCCACGATACGTGATCTCCTTAAGTGCTTGAGGGTGATAGTTTGTTGTGTGATTTCATTTACAATCAGTTCAAAATCTGTATTAATTAGTATAATCACCCCTTTTGAGTTCCTTTGCCCATGACAAAAATATATTTCTCCCTCCCAGTCCTTTTTCGACTCAATCTCATCTATATTTGTAGAATTAGTTTCCTGTAAACAATAGATATTATATTCTTTCCCTTTTAGCCAGGTACAAATGTCCCTTTCGTATATGAAGAGTTTATTTCAACAATGCTACATCCACCAATTTGCCACAGTTGTTTTTTCACAAAAAGAGATTGCTTATGGGTACCTTCATGTGTGTGTAAAGTACAATTTCTTTATTCATATATTTTAGATTTTTAATGTGTTTTTTAATGTGTTTTTTCATGGAATTTTTATATACTGTACATTTGATGGTGATATGTGGTTGTTTCACCTAGCTATCTTAAGATCAATGCACTAACTGTAAGTCACTCTGGATAAGACCATCTCATAAATTACTAAAATGTCAAATATAAATGTTTTACCTACATATCTAATATTACTTTATTAACTATTGATGTCAAAAAGTTCTAATTTCTACAGTTCTTTATTAAAAAAATCTAGTTATTTGTTACATTCGACAGTGTTAAACCTAGCAGTACAACTTATTTCTCTGAGAGTGAGGTGGATATATACTAGTGTTTGCAAAAAAACATGGTTTGTCTTTCTGAAATTAAACCACCAAGTGATAGATTTCAAACAAGTTCATGTCTGTCATTTACCAACCCCATACCATGATTAGAAAACACATGAACTGCAAATGGATGTATAATGTTTTGGAATTAAATTCTTCATATGTTGACATTGGTATTGTGCTGGAGATGATGAAAATGAGGTTGAAAAGTGGTGGAGTTGCCCTTTACTTGCAAAGCCAGGACACTGTCATGGACCTTGAAGAGAGGATCAGTGCACTATCTGTCTACTCTCACAGGTACACACACATGCTACACTTTCCCTATGTGCCTCCCCTTTGTGTCTGAGCCACTTTCGGCTCGCTGGAGTTGAGATCTAATTACCCAGCATCACTATGGCAGCCCCCTGTGTCACATCAACTCCCCATCACTGGGTGCCCCATTGCATTGTGGGAATTGCCCTCACTGCTTGCCACCGCCACCACACACTCTGTGTTTGTTCATTCCTGCTGTGCGATGACAACCAAATAGGTTTTCAATGATTCATGTCTGCCCCCAGTATAAAGTGAGTCGATTTTGGTCAGAGACTAGATCTCGCATAACAAAGTGTTCTTAATGCTTTCGGATGTTTCTTTTTGCATGTTTTTTGGCATCCATTTTGGGAGTTGATTTGTTAATCAAAAATGTTTTGCTTTTCTTATCTGCCTTCCTCTCAGCGACGTCCACTTCTGGTCCAATCGGCATTGTGATCTAATTACGTATCACAGCATCCCCTTTGGCACCTTCTGGAATGTCTCATCAACAGTTCATCACTGGTACCCGACTGCATCGTGGGAGTCGGCTACTCACCACCACGCGCTCTGTGCCTCTGACTCCGCATCGTATATGGCACCCTATTCCTTATATAGTGCACTACATTTGACCAGATCTGTATGGCTTCGGGTCCTGTAAGTCGCTCTGGATAAGAGCATCTGCTAAATGACTCAAATATAAATGGAAAAAGTAGTGAAATATGTAGGGAACAGGGTGCCATTAGGGATGCAACGTCTGTTTTGGACATAATAAATATCATAAAATAAAAACAGTGTGCCAAACAGAATAAAACAGACTGACACAGAGCGGGAATACCTGGACCTTCTACAAAAGTTTTTAAATAATTAAAAATCAATCACTAATATATCTTGATTAGATAAGTATTCAACCTCCTGAGTCAATACATGTTAGATTCATCTTTGGCAGTGATCACAGCTGTGAGTCTTTCTGGGTAAGTCTCCAAGAGTTTTCCACACTTTGATTGTGCAACAGAAATACCTTATGTGCATAAGTATTCAGACCCTTTGCTATGAGACTCGAAACTGAGCTCAGGTGCATCTTGGTTCCATTGATCATCCTTGAGATGTTTCTACAACTTGAGTCCACACATGGTTAATTCAATTGTTTGGACATTATTTGGAAAGGCACTCACCTGTCTATATAAGGTCCCCCAGTTGAAAGTGCATGTCAGAGCAAAAACCAAGCCATGAGGTCAAAGTAATTGTCCATAGAGCTCCAAGACAAGATTGTGATGAAGCACAGATCTGGGGAAGGGTACTAGTGGCCTCCATCATTCTTAAATGGAAGAAGTTGGGAACCACCAAGACTTTTCCTAGAGCTAGCCGCCCGGCTAAACTAAGCAATCGGGAGATTGGGAGATGGGATAACCCTCCAGAAAAACATCCATCTATGGAGCATTCCACCAATCAGGCGTACACAGTGGGGCAAAAAAAGTATTTAGTCAGCCACCAATTGTGCAAATTCTCCCACTTAAAAAGATGAGAGGCCTGTAATTTTCATTATAGGTACACTTTAACTATGACAGACAAAATGAGAAGAAAAACCCCACAGAAAATCATATTGTCGGAGTTTTAATGAATTTATT